>NC_091373.1:17714390-17831495 GCF_038502225.1 Cherax quadricarinatus
AAAGTTGGAGTAAATTGTTATGGCAGGGTACGTTATTAGGGTACTGTTTGGGGTTTAAAAAAGGGAGCGCGTTAGGGGGTTTTCCGTTAGGGGGCACTGGGGGCGTGTTATGTTGGGGAGTGTTACGTTATGGATTTTTTTAAAATGGGGGAGTGTTACGTTATGGAGGTTCCCTTTTGGCGGAGTTCTGATGGGGGTTTTAAATGTTATGGAGTGTTACGTTATGGAGGGGTTTTCCGTTATGGAGGTTACGTTGGGAAAAAGGTTACGTTAGGTAATTTAAAGTTATGGAGTTTTACTGTTATGGAGTGTTACGTTATGGAGAGACTGTTGGAGGAAATGTTATGGAGTGTTACTTTTTGGCGAGCGTTAGTTAGGAGTGTCATTTATGGAGGGGTTACCTTTTGGGGGGCGTTCCCGTTAGGGATTGTTGGCAGGGTTATGTTGGGGGAGGCAACCGTTGGGGAGAGCGTTAATGTCGGAATGTCCCCTTTTTGGAGTGTACCGTTAGGGAGTGTTACCGTTAAGAGGTCTTATGGAGTGTTACCGTTAGGGAGAGGTACTTTTTTGGCAGGGGTTTTCCCTTTAGGGAGAATTTTCCCGTTATGGAGGGGTACGTTATTCGAAAAACATTTTAGTTTTACCTTAATGGAGTTTTACGTTATGGTAGAGCGTTCCCGTTGGAGAGGTTTTACAGGGAGGTTACGTTAGGAGAGTTTACCTTGGGATTTTACGTTATGGAGTGTTATTTTGGGGAGTGTTACGTTGGGGAGAGTGTCACGTTATGGAGAGGAAGTTAAGGTTAATGTTATGGAGGATACCGTTATGGAGAGGTCCCGTTAAGTGTTCCCTTTTTGGGGTAGAGGTACGTTATGGTGTTTTTCCCTTTTTGGGAGTGTTACGTTAGGGGGGCCATGGGAATTTCGTTATGGAGTGTTAGTTATGGTCGTTTATGTTAGGTATGTTATGTTGTTACTGTTATGGTAGAGTGTTAATGTTATTGTAGTGTGGAAAATACTGTATATATTTTCCAGAAATACAGTAGTTATATGTAAATAGATGGCCATACTGTATTTAATAAAAATTGTTATAAAAAATGGGAAACTGAGCATGCGCAGAAGAGACTCGCCATGTTTGAACTGGTCAACACAAACGTTAGTGAATAATGTGAAGAATTTTCGTGCTCTAGAGGTAAAATTGGGATGACACCTCTTCAATAGGAGCCGAAATTGTTGGATGTGCATTCCTGCATAACTTGAGATATCAGGCGACTGGACAAGACAGCTCCAGGAACCTCAGATAAGCTATCTAGATTTGTGTTATAATTCTGGCCAGTATTTTCATAAATTTAGACAACAGGCAAATTAAATGTGGAAAATTGCATTCATCTGAATGTAACTCATTATGTACATAACAGTAAATGATAGCAAAGATAATTATTATTTATCAGTTACATAGACAAGTAGGAATTTGGGACACCTAGGTCGCAAAAATGTCCCCCTTCGATACCTACAACTGTCTTATCCACAAGTTGCTCTAGACCTATTAATTACAAATGAAATATGTATCACCAGGAATTCTGGTAAATATATAAATTTGTGGACTGTATATTAAAATTAATAATGATTATATATACCCACATTTACATAACAGAAGGAGAATATATCTTAATATCACCCACCAATTTGACTGGAGATTAAGGTGTATCATACTCAGAAAACCTCACTGTCTATCCATGAAAATAACACTAGCCAGAGTTACAAACATTAATAAACTTATCTGAGGTTCCTGGAGTTGTCTTGTCCAGTCGCCTGATATCTCAAGTTATGCAGGAATGCACATCCAACAATTTCAGCTCCTATTTGAGAGGTGTCATCCCAATTTTACCTCTAGAGCACGAAAATTCTTCACATTATTCACTAACGTTTGTGTTGACCAGTTCAAACATGGCGAGTCTCTTCTGCGCATGCGCAGTTTCCCATTTTTTATAACAATTTTTATTAAATACAGTATGGCCATCTATTTACATATAACTATTGTATTTCTGGAAAATATATTCAGTATTTTCCACAGGTAGAATGTTAATGTTATGGTAGTGTTAATGTTATGGTAGAGTGTTACTGTTATGGTAGTGTGTTACTGTTATGGTAGAGTGTTACTGTTATGGTAGTGTGTTAATGTTATGGTAGAGTGTTAATGGCTGAAATGGACTGAGGTTTGATCCTTATTCATCATCCCATGTTGGGGATTAACAGGAGGATCGAGCCTCAGCCGCCACCTTCCAACAGTTTCATAGTTGGTAGGGATGGTACCTGAGTAGCAATAGCGTCAGTGTGGAGCGTCAGCCAGTATACGAGAACTCTGAACTTCGATCTTCTTGTTGATTCGCCGATATTCTCCCGGCCCAGGCCTTTTCCAAGTGGTGGCCCAGCCTTGGCTCCCTGTCGAGGGAGTGTCTGAGACTTAAGTCTCCCATGGGAGGTGGTACAAGTACCCCCTCATCGGTGGCACCAACTGTCCCCGGGCCTAGCCACATCCCCACCCACACGGGGTTCGTAGGGAGAAGCTAGGCCTCTCTGGTCTGCCATCCCTGCCCCAAGGGGGCTCCTGGGAATGACAGTCTTGTGAGCTGCAAGCTCTGGCTCAGGCACCTACCCTGCCATAGAAGGGCTGGGCATGGTGTCGATGATCATCTGTGTGTAAAATCTTTGTTGACTGATCCGCTCATTGGAGTCCTTTAGCCAGAACTGGAGTTCCCTCAATAGGAAGAGAATGGAGGTAACCTGCTCAGCTGTGTCCTTAAGGTTCCAAAGTGATTTTTAATTTGTGTGGGGGGAGGGGTGGTCTAATTTAATGCTCAAAAGACTATAATGTTTCTGTGTATCAATGGTTTGCAGTCCGCTCGGCGGAGTCCTGAAGACCTCCCATTTATTAAACCTACATGAGGTAGTACAGACGCTATATGACTTTGTGGTTTTAGAGGGAAAACTTAATATTAATATCAGCTGGAATGATGCAGCTAATTTTGACATGGGTTGTGTAGGTCATGTTGGCTTGGGTTGTGTAGTTCACGTTGGCTTGGGTTGTGTAGTTCACGTTGGCTTGGGTTGTGTAGTTCATGTTGGCTTGGGTTGTGTAGTTCACGTTGGCTTGGGTTGTGTAGTTCACGTTGGCTTGGGTTGTGTAGTTCACGTTGGCTTGGGTTGTGTAGTTCACGTTGGCTTGGGTTGTGTAGTTCATGTTGGCTTGGGTTGTGTAGTTCATGTTGGCTTGGGTTGTGTAGTTCATGTTGGCTTGGGTTGTGTAGTTCATGTTGGCTTGGGTTGTGTAGTTCATGTTGGCTTGGGTTGTGTAGTTCATGTTGGCTTGGGTTATGTAGTTCATGTGGGCTTGGGTTGTGTAGTTCATGTTGGCTTGGGTTGTGTAGTTCATGTTGACTTGGGTTGTCTGTATCAGTTACCATTTGTCAAAAGCACTTGACACTGCCTGTTTTGTGTAAATATTTCATTCTCGTGCCTACCAACCCAGTGTAACATTTCTTACCTTTTCTTGCGGAACAGGTCTGTAGAGATGTTTCACTAGTGTAAACAAACTTAACAATTCCTCTTCCATTTTACTTACAAACTTCTCACTCGATGCTGTCACTTTAATGTGGTGGGAAGGTTTGACAGGTTTGTGCCTAGGGTTAGAGGTCTCCTGTATGAGAGGGATGCCACTCTCCTGAGAATGCTAGTTTAATAAAGAACCCAGCATTGATTTCGGCATATGCAGTGGAGATATTTCCACTTTCCTTTGCAGTGCTCAGTGACCCTTACGGGTTTAAAGGTTAATTTTATAATAATGCCTTTCGTTTGAATTTGCTGTCACATGATCAGTAACATGGAACGAAGTTGTTACCTAACAACCTGTCGGTATTTTATACCATTTTATTATTCATGGAACGAAGTATTGATATGGGTTGTGGGATGTGAAAACTTGAGTTCTACTTGTTCAAAATTATGATTTCTACGAGTAGCTCGTTGATAGTGGAGTACATTTGATAAAGTTAGAAATGGTATATGTTTAAGGAACTAAATAAACCATTTCAGTGTTTTGTAAAAAAAAAAAAATGCAAAATTTCTGTTTAGTGACCACGACTTGTAATTTAAGATCTACCTCCTGATGTTAATATAAACATACCCTCAGCTATCACTTCATATTTAGTGATGGCTTTCAAATTTACACAAAATTAGCTAATGAATACATCTATTTCTTAATTTTGTGAGGTGTTGGTAACATTATGCCTCCTCCCGCAGACACGTACCAAGCGCAGGTGCAGGCGGCGTGGCAGAAGAGCTGGAACCAGACACAATCCCTTTTGCAGAACCTGAGGTTCAGAGAACGTGGCCCTCTCAAGTCTTGGAGGCCAGAAACCATGGCTGAGGCTATCCACGCTGTGCTGAAGGAAGGCCTATCCTTGTCTCAGGTGGGTACTGCCACTGTTCTCTTTTCTGTCATCTATGTGAATTCTACTCACAGAAGCCCAAAACCCTTAAGGATCATGCAGTGCCTAGGGAATAGGTAATCAGGTTTGATCCATTCCTTGGATAAAGAACTCTATAATAGCATTAGGGCAGTTCGCCCCGTGAAGTCTGAATATAGCATTTTCAGTTCTTCTAGTAATGTTGCTAAGCTGAACATTTACGTAGTGTGGAATATACCAGTTTTTGGGGAGCACAAGAAATAGTGCCATTAATCAACCCAGAAAGCAGAACATATTTATTTATTTATTAACAATTTGAGCACACATACAGAGGTACAAAAAAAATACAGATAAGAGCAGCATGCCAAAGCCACTTATACTATGCATAGCATTACGGGCTGGCTTAAAATTAACTTAAGATTAACTAAGCAATGATGAAATCAGTGATAAAACATTAATGTAAACAGATTACTATAAAGCACAAGTGAGTATTACAAAGACAGGTCATATGGTTGCATGCATTGTTGTACATTCAGTCGTATGGAGTATTCTGTTAGGTAGTGTATTTAAAAAATAAAGTTAGACTGGGTTTTAGGTTTAACATTTATGTGATATAATTGTGAGAAACATTTAAGATATACAATTTATAAGGTTCAGTTATTCAGTATTTATTTGGTTTTGGGTGAGTAAGTGATCTTTGAGAAGAGACTTGAATTTATAAACAGGTAGTGTTTCTTTTATATTTACAGGTAATGAATTCCAGATTTTAGGGCCTTTTATGTGCATTGAGTTTTTGCATAGTGTGAGATGGACACGAGGAACATCAAAGAGTGATCTGTGCCTTGTGTTATGGTCATGTGTTCTGTTGAGGTTGGCAAGGAGATGTTTGAGGGGAGGGTTAATATCAGAGTTAAGTGTTCTATGTATGTAATAGGTGCAGTAATAAGTATGGATGTTTTGTATGGTGAGTAGGTTTAGTGTATTGAATATTGGTGGAGTGTGCTGCCTGTAGTGAGAATTTGTTTTCATTCTAACTGCAGCCTTTTGTTGGGTAATTAGTGGTCTGAGATGGTTAATTGTTGTTGAGCCCCATGCACAAATTCCATAGGTGAGATAGGGGTAAATAAGAGAGTGATATAGGGCCAGGAGGGCTGACTGTGGAGCATAGTACTATAAGTTTTTTTTTTCACATTAAGTAGTGGAAATTACTGAAATTCTGTAGCTCAGTGAAAAGGTATTTAATTCGACTAATAGGACCTTGATTTCACTTTTGGGTACGATAACACTCATGGCCAAATTTCTTTACACCAACTGCCCCTCTTCATCTAGGAGTAAATAAGTATTGTGTTGTAAGGTAAAAGATCAAGTGTTTACATTGAAGCATATATGTGAACAGTATTTAGATAAAAGTAGGGAAGTTTTTATTGCATTTATGGATTTAGAAAAGGCATATGATAGAGTGGATAGAGGAGCAATGTGGCAGATGTTGCAAGTATATGGAATAGGTGGTAAGTTATTAAATGCTGTAAAGAGTTTTTATGAGGATAGTGAGGCTCAGGTTAGGGTGTGTAGAAGAGGGAGACTACTTCCCGGTAAAAGTAGGTCTTAGACAGGGATGTGTAATGTCACCATGGTTGTTTAATATATTTATAGATGGGGTTGTAAAGGAAGTAAATGCTATGGTGTTCGGGAGAGGGGTGGGATTAAATTTTGGGGAATCAAATTCAAAATGGGAATTGACACAGTTACTTTTTGCTGATGATACTGTGCTTATGGGAGATTCTAAAGAAAAATTGCAAAGGTTAGTGGATGAGTTTGGGAATGTGTGTAAAGGTAGAAAGTTGAAAGTGAACATAGAAAAGAGTAAGGTGATGAGGGTATCAAATGATTTAGATAAAGAAAAATTGGATATCAAATTGGGGAGGAGAAGTATGGAAGAAGTGAATGTTTTCAGATACTTGGGAGTTGACATGTCGGCGGATGGATTTATGAAGGATGAGGTTAAATACAGAATTGATGAGGGAAAAAAACGTTATCTACAGAGGCAAAGATATAGTAGTACCAAAGTATAGTAGTACCAACACTCTTATATGGGTGTGAAGCTTGGGTTGTGAATGCAGCAGCGAGGAGGCGATTGGAGGCAGTGGAGATGTCCTGTCTAAGGGCAATGTGTGGTGTAAATATTATGCAGAAAATTCGGAGTGTGGAAATTAGAAGGTGTGGAGTTAATAAAAATATTAGTCAGAGGGCTGAAGAGGGGCTGCTGAGAAGCATCAGGTAAGAGAGAGGTGAAGGTTTATAAATTAAAAGAGGAGGCAGTTAGGGTAAGATATAAACAACTATTGGAGGATAGATGGGCTAATGAGAGCATAGGCAATGGGGTCGAAGAGGTATGGGGTGTGTGGTAGGGGGTGTGTGGACCAGGTGTTTACAGTGAAACATTTAAGTGAACAGTATTTAGATAACGCTAAAGAGGTCTTTGTGGCATTTATGGATTTGGAAAAGGCATATGACAGGGTGGATAGGGGGGCAATGTGGCAGATGTTGCAGATGTATGGTATAGGAGGTAGGTTACTGAAAGCAGTGAAGAGTTTTTACGAGGATAGTGAGGCTCAAGTTAGAGCATGTAGGAAAGAGGGAGACTATTTCCCAGTAAAAGTAGGCCTTAGACAAGGATGTGTGATGTCACCGTGGTTGTTTAATATATTTATAGATGGGGTTGTAAGAGAAGTAAATGCGAGTCTTGGCAAGAGGTGTGGAGTTAAAAGATAAAGAATCACACATAAAGTGGGAGTTGTCACAGTTGCTCTTAGCTGATGGCACTGTGCTCTTGGGTGATTCTGAAGAGAAGTTGCAGAGGTTGGTGGATGAATTTGATAGGGTATGTAAAAGAAGAAAATTGAAAGTGAATACAGGAAAGAGTAAGGTTATGAGGATAACAAAAAGATTAGGTGATGAAAGATTGGATATCAGATTGGAGGGAGAGAGTATGGAGGAGGTGAATGTATTCAGATATTTGGGAGTGGACGTGTCAGCGGATGGGTCTATGAAAGGTGAGGTGAATCATAGAATTGAAGAGGGGAAAAGGGTGAGCGGTGCACTTAGGAGTCTGTGGAGACAAAGAACTTTGTCTTTGGAAGCAAAGAGGGGAATGCATGAGAGTATAGTTTTACCAACGCTCCTGTATGGGTGTGAAGCATGGGTGATGAATGTTGCAGCGAGGAGAAGGCTGGAGGCAGTGGAGATGTCATGTCTGAGGGCAATGTGTGGTGTGAATATAATGCAGAGAATTCGTAGTTTGGAAGTTAGGAGGAGGTGCGGGATTGCCAAAACTGTTGTCTAGAGGGCTGAGGAAGGGTTGTTGAGGTGGTTCGGACATGTAGAGAGAATGGAGCGAAACAGAATGACTTCAAGAGTGTATCAGTCTGTAGTGGAAGGAAGGCGGGGTAGGGGTCGGCCTAGGAAAGGTCGGAGGGAGGGGGTAAAGGAGGTTTTGTGTGCGAAGGGCTTGGACTTCCAGCAGGAATGCGTAAGTGTGTTTGATAGGAGTGAATGGAGACAAATGGTTTTTAATACTTGACGTGCTGTTGGAGTGTGAGCAAAGTAACATTTATAAAGGGATTCAGGGAAACCAGCAGGCCGGACTTGAGTCCTGGAGATGGGAAGTACAATGCCTGCACTCTGAAGGAGGGGTGTTAATGTTGCAGTTTAAAAACTGTAGTGTAAAGCACCCTTATGTCAAGACAGTGATAGAGTGAATGATATATATATATATATATATATATATATATATATATATATATATATATATATATATATATATATATATATATATATATATATATATATATATATATATTATATTTATATATATTTATATATATTTATTTATTTATTTATTTATTTTATTTAACAAAAACAAGTGGTTTTAAAGCAAAGAACATACTACGACGCCAAGATTTGAACCTGGGTTGTCCAAGCAGCCTCCTGGAAAGGCAGCTGAACTCTCGACACCCTAGATCACTACACCACCATGTCATAAGATGTTAGATGTCCAGTGAGAGTACTAGACATGTTTTCACTTAATGCTAGGCACATTCAAGAAGTGATTACCTCTACACTCCATGGGGACTGAAATTCTAATGTGTAGCTGCAGATTTGATGATTTGTGTGTAAAAAGTGTGAATTTTTAATTTACATGAAATATATTTTAGTTTACTTCTGGACGGCTTCAGTATTAAATGGCTGATGCACCTTGGGGCCAGGATAGTACATATTAATTGCCCTTTCACATAGGCATATTTGATGTAGTAAAGTAGTAAGTGGATACTGACTATCTGATCAGCTTCATTATTTTAATCATGGGGGAATGCTAAACATGTAGGATTATACAGCACATGTGTGGGGGGGGGTGGAAGGTATTCAGATTCAATTCAGGGAACCGGAGCACAGATTCAATTCGCTAGATCAAGAGCCCCTCACCAGCATCAAGGCACCTCCCTTGAGGGGTGATCAGCTTCAGAATCACCACTGGTGTGGTTTCCTGAACACAAGGTTCATGCTACTATTGGGTGGCACAAGTCACTTTGCCAGTTTTATTGGAATAGTGATATCTATTTTTTTATTCTATAACAAATGCTTATTCTGAATGGCTTCAAAATATTATTGATGGTACATTATATAATAAGGATGATAACTAATAATTTAAATCCAAATAGGTATAAATTTGAAATTTTACTGACATAGTGCAACGTTGTATGACCTTTGTGGGTTTAGCACTTAGTTTTTATTGTAATAATAATATGTACTGAAATAAAAACTTGGAATTGTTGAAGTCTGATCAATTACTGAAGAATGCCTTACCTGATTGGCTTCAAACTTTTACCATTGATGGGCTTTATTAAAGCATGACTTGTTACTTTGGGCTGTGTAAATTTCAATTTGCCAGTAATATAACTCAAATTGTTTCCCATGTACCAGCTACTGAATGCCTCTTCTGATCATCTTCAAACCGAAAATGATGTATGTTAATTAACTTTTTATTAATTTTGAGCTGTGTGGGTGCAAGTTTCCAATTTTATTAAATTGGGCTATTAAAAAAAAAATTATGGAATTTTATGCAGAATGTAAATGTAAAAAGTAAACTAGAAAAAAAAATATGTGGATTAAGGCATTGTTACGTTTAACAAGGGGGACTTTCCTAATTTTTTTTTATTATTCAAGGAAGTTTTATTAGTCAACTTCGAAATTTCAACGCTTGTGTAATAATATATCACAGGCTCTTAAGATTCATAGGGCTGATGGCATACATGGCTGCCTGATGCACAATGCTACATAGATTATTCCATATTTTTGTGTGATTACTGGAGAAAGACTCCTCTGATCAGCCTCTTTAATCTTGAAATTGTATTTACAGGTTAAAAAAATTCTTCATTTTCTCATGATGCCAGTGAGGGGCTCTTGATCTGAGGAACTGGACTTATTTTCCCCTAGCTTGAATTGAATTTAAGTGTCTCAAATTCGACAGGTGTTACATGATCCATACGAGTTTCGTGCTTTTCTTTCTCTTAACAGTTGTGGACAGCATCCGTCTTCACTGGCTGATGAATCATATGAAACGGATGGATCGTTTAATAGATATAGGCTGTGTAGGCACAATTTTTTTTTCTGTGCAGTAACTGGAAAACACATTTTATGGTGCTTACCTGTTTGTGGTTGGAAGGGTTGATTCACAGCTCCTGGCCCCTGGTCAGTTTTAAACTTTTAATGTTGTGTTTTTTCTCATGGGAGACAATCTCTTAATGTTAGGTTGTGTAAGTTATCATGTGCCTCTTTTATTTATCTAATTGATTTCTGTGAAATAACTGGAGAATGTCTCTTTTGGTCAGAAGTAGGTCAAGAACATTCTTAAACATTTGCATGTTATGTAAACTCGGCTTACTTAAAACTTACTTTCTTAAAAACTGGTCAATTTTGGAGGAAAAATTTGATTGATGTTAGCTTGTTTAGGTCCCAATTGGCTTTTTTGAAAATTGAAATTTTTAAATGCTGCTTTTTATGCTATCATTTTTTTATTTAATGACTATAAAATGCTGCTTCTCATTGGTTTCAAAATAATATTGATGTGCTTTCTACAAGTTTAGTGTGAGTAGGTGAAAATTTATGTTTTACTTAGTTCAAAAATTGGAATCAGAATCAGGTCACTTACTGAAGAATGCCTTTTCTGATTGGCTTCTCTGAAACTTTTCCCTGATAGCTGCAACAGAACACACAGGCATAACACATGACACAACCTCTTTGACATCCCTCTTGTCTGACTCAACCTGTGTAAAAACTCATTGCAAATAATAATAATAATAATAATAATAATAATAATAATAATAATAATAGTTTATTAAGACATGATACATAGTTGTACAAGGTATTATAGTAAAGTTGGGTGTACATGTCAAAAGCCCCTTGTATGCAGAGCATTATGGGCAGGCTTAAAATTAACTTAAGATTAATGGAACAGTTATAGTAAACAATTTACAATATCAAGTACATAAAGCCTTAAGATCTGGAACTCCCTGCCTGATTCAGAGCTATTGTTAAACAACACCTAATCTCCCTAACATAACTGAACCAGCAATACATACAATATGTCAAATAAAACCATCTTGTCCAACTCTGTTCTTGTTCTTCCAGTCTTTCTCCAACTCCTATAGAAAATTAATTACTCACCTTGTCCTATTTTATTTCTTCTGTAGCTAAATAACCTCCTGTAACTTAACCATTTCTGTTGTCATTTCACAAAACAGTTCATTGAACCAGTTTGAAATAAATCACACTTTTAAAATCATACCTTTTGTACATTAGCTACCTTTCTTATTGTACATATAATTGTAGTTAACTGCTTGAGAAATCTTGCTTAATTGTCTGTCTAATTCTTGAGTAGTCTTCAAGCATTAGGATTACTTGCCCGAAATGCACTACATACTAGTGGCTATCTTTTATGCCTAACAGTGTTTTATTAAATTACATTATTTGTACCACACAAAAAATAAAACTTGTATTTGGAAATTATCCATTCACGACACCATTTTTATGTTCACTGATTAATTTCATAACGAAATTTATGGAATTGCTATGGGTAATCCACATAAACATGCCTCTACCAGTGCTTGCCTGTTTCCACAAAATTACTTTGCTTAATAATTGTACCTTTGAATTTTATTGTATTTTATAGACTATGTGGGATGTAGATGAAGTGACATAGATCGAGTCAAATATAATGGGTTGGTGGCACCCACTTGCCATCTGTATGGGGAGGATGAGAAATGTAGGGTATAAACAAAGAGAACTGTGAGGCCAATGTCACACATGTTACCTTTTTAATATGTAAGTTAGTAATTATGTGTTATGAAAGAAGGGGCACATACACCCAATATAGATTTCCTTTCATACCATGCAGAATTAATTATATGTTAGGACTAGTAGGTACAACGTGTACAGTGTTGTGCATCATTTTTGTTATTTAAAAACGAAGTTCATGCCATGTTTAAAATTTACTGCAGATGTCTTAATTGCAAACACTGGTTCTGAAATGTCCATGTATTGGAAACAAACATTTACTGGTCTCAGTATAAACTATTATCTTTTCCAAATTTGTTTAAATTTAACCCATAAACGGTCCAAGCAGATCTACGTTCACATGTGTAGTGCTACAAAAGTAAATCTACGTTTTTTTTTTTACATATTTTCAAATACAGTGGTCCCCCGCTTTTCATAGTTCCCGGCAATCGTAAAATTCGCCAATCATAGAGGTATTTTCGTATAAACATGGACTCGCTTTTCATAGGTTGACTCTCGAGTCGTAGTTCGTCCGGGACGCGTACCCACGGCGTGAGCCAGGGCGGCAGCCAGTCTGGCATTGTTTACCAGTGAGCGAAGGTCCCCTCACGTGCTCCAGTGAAATATTTCATAATATTCCATTTATTTTAGTGCTTGCAAGTACTAAATAAGCTACCATGGCTCCAAAGAAAGCTCCTAGTGCCAAGCCTGTGGTAAAGAAGGTGAGAAATACGATTGAATTTAAGAAAACCATCATTGAACAATATGAAAGTGTTACAAGTGTGGCCGAACTGTCCAGGATGTATAAGAAACCCTACACAACCTTATGTTCCATAGTGGCCAAGAAAAATGAAATAAAGGATACTGTTGTTGCAAAGGGAGTAACTATGCTGACAAAAATGAGATCAGTACTGGAAGAGGTTGAGAAGTTATTATTGGTGTGGATAAATGAGAAACAATTAGCAGGAGATACTCTTATGACTTTGTTTATTTGTGAAAAGGCTAGGCAGTTGCATGTAGATTTGGTAAAGAAATTGCCTGCAAATAGTGGTGAAGTGAGTGAATTTAAGGCCAGCAAAGGCTGGTTTGAGAGATTTAAGAACCGTACTGGCATACAGTGTGGTAAGGCATGGTGAGGCTGCCAGTTCGGACCACAAGGCGGCTGAAAAATATGTGCATGAATTCCAGGAGTACATAGAGGCTGAAGGACTGAAACCTGAACAAGTGTTCAATTGTGATGAAACAGGCCTCTTTTGGAAGAAAATGCCAAAGAGGACCTTCATTACACAAGAGGAAAAGGCAATGCCAGGACACAAGCCTATGAAAGACAGGCTGACGCTAATGTTCTGTGCTAATGCTAGTGGGGATTTCAAAGTGAAGCCATTACTAGTGTACCATTCTGAAAATCCCAGAGTGTTCAGGAAAAACAATGTTATGAAGAGTAAATTGTGTGTGTTTTGGAAATCTAATAGTAAGGCATGGGTCACGAGGGAAATTTTCGTCGAGTGGTTCAATGAAGTGTTTGGCCCTAGTGTGAAGGAGTATCTCCTGGAAAAGAAATTGGATCTCAAGTGCCTGCTAGTAATGGACAATGCACCTGCTCATCCTCCAAACTTGGATGACCTAATTTTCGAGGAGTTTGGGTTCATCACAGTAAAGTTCTTGCCCCCGAAAACCACTCCTCTCCCTCCAACCCATGGACCAGCAGGTTATTGCAAACTTTAAAAAACTCTACACAAAAACAATGTTTCACAGGTGCTTGACTGTGACCACAGACACTCACTTGACCCTAAGGGAATTTTGGAGAGAACACTTCAGCATCCTCCACTGCATAACCCTTATAGGTATGGCTTGGGAGGGAGTGACTACCAGGACTTTGAACTCTGCCTGGAGAAAATTGTGGCCAGATTGTGTCGACAAGAGGGATTTTGAAGAATTTAGGACTGACCCTAATGAGCCTATGTCTGTTGTAAAATCAATTGTGGCACTGGGGAGTTCCATGGGGTTGGATGTGAGTTTGGAGGATGTGGAAGAATTGGTGGAAGACCACAATGAAGAGCTCACCACTGAGGAGCTGCAAGAGCTTCAGCAGGAAGAGCAACACATCGCAGCTCAGAATCTTGCTGCAGAGGAGGAGGAAGAGAGATGGCAGAAGGTGCCTTCTTCAGAAATTAAAGAGATTTTTACTATGTGGGGTAAGATGGAAAGCTTTATGGAGAAACATAACCCTAACAAGGTTGTTGCAAGCCAGGTTGGCAACATGTACAGTGACAAAGTCTTGGGCCATTTTAGGGAAGTGTTAAAGAGACACCAGAAACAGAGCTCTCTCCACAGTTATTTTGTGAGACAGGACTCCAGTGACTCTCAAGATGGTCCTCGTGGCATTAAGAAACAGAGAAGAGAAGCAACCCCAGAAAAGCAAATGGTACCTGAGGTGTTGATGGAAGGGGATTCCCCTTCCAAACTATAAACAATCCACTCTCCTCCTCCAGTCCCCCATACACTAAGATGAATCTCCAATAAAGGTAAGTGTTATGCTGTTAATGTTTCATTCATCATTTCCCATTGTATTGTTTATGTACTACATGCATATTTCATGTTAAAAAATTTTTTGTTTTAATACTTCTGGGTGTCAGGAACGGATTAATTGTATTTACATTATTTCTTATGGGGAAAATTGATTCGTAAATCGTAAATTTCGTTTATAGTAATGGCTCCAGGAACGGATTAATTACGAACAACGAGGGACCACTGTATAACAAAAAAAAAAAAAAAGTAGATCAAATTTTTTCTACACATTTTCAAATGTAAAAAAACAAAAAGAAGATCTACTTTTTTTACATACTTTCAAATGTTGAAAAAACGTATATATACGTTTAGACCGTTTACGGGTTAATGCCATTAGGACTCGATTTGTTGGGATTTCTACTCTTAACTGGATTATCTTTGATTTAAAATTGAACAGGGTAATGGTTATTCCTTGTTATTTTATATAGTGAGAAGTGCTAAACCCATAAGTCATATATCAATAACAGCTTTTAGCCTGAAAATTTAATTTTTTTTTTTTCAACAAGTCGGTCGTCTCCCACCGAGGCAGGGTGACCCAAAAAAAGAAAGAAAATCCCCAAAAAGAAAATATTTTCATCATCATTCAACACTTTCACCACACTCACACATTATCACTGCTTTTGCAGAGGTGCCCAGAATACAACAGTTTAGAAGCATATACGTATAAAGATACACAACATATCCCTCCAAACTGCCAATATCCCAAACCACTCCTTTAAAGTGCAGGCATTGTACTTCCCATTTCCAGGACTCAAGTCCGACTATATGAAAATAACCGGTTTCCCTGAATCCCTTCACTAAATATTACCCTGCTCACACTCCAACAGATCGTCAGGTCCCAAGTATCATTCGTCTCCATTCACTCCTATTTAACACGCTCATGCACGCTTGCTGGAAGTCCAAGCCCCTCGCCCACAAAACCTCCTTTATCCCCTCTTTCCAACCCTTTCGAGGACGACCCCTACCCCTCTTTCCTTCCCCTATAGATTTATATGCTTTCCATGTCATTCTACTTTGATCCATTCTCTCTAAATGACCAAACCACCTCAACAACCCCTCTTCTGCCCTCTGACTAATGCTTTTATTAACTCCACACCTTCTCCTAATTTCCACACTCCGAATTTTCTGCATAATATTTACACTACACATTGCCCTTAGACAGGACATCTCCACTGCCTCCAACCGTCTCCTCACTGCTGCATTTACCACCCAAGCTTCACATCCATATAAGAGTGTTGGTACTACTATACTTTCATACATTCCTCTTTTTTATGTTTTTACTTTCAACTTTCTACCTTTTTAAAAATTCTCAAAAAAAATCATCCACCAACCTTTTTTTTTTTCTTTTGAATTCCCATAAGCCCCAGTATCAAAGCAAAAAAATAACTGTTCAATTCCCCATTTTTTAAATTTTTTTCCCCTAATTTAATTACCCCCCTCCCCAACACCCCAGCATTTACTTCTTTTTCAACCCCATCTATAAAATTTTAAACAACAATGGTGCCCATTCACACCCCTGTCTAAGACCTCTTTCCAAGTATTCCCCCTCTTTCTACACCCTAACCCCCTGACCCCCTTCCCCCATAAAGTTTTTCCGGCATTTAGTAACAACCCCTTTCCCAAAACTTGCAAAATCTCCCACTTTTCTCCTCTATCCACTCTATCATCCCTTTTTCCAAAATCCATAAATGAATAAAATTTCCCCTACCTTTATTCTAAATACTGTCTCCCAAAGGGCTTCAATGTAAACACGATCTGCCCCCCCAACTCGGGAACCCCCCTTGTCATCCGATTCTACATTCTGTCTTACCTCTAATTTTTTAAATTATAACCCCAATATTTTTCCCGGGTATACCAGAAATTTATTCCTCTATAATTTTAAACTTTTTGCCCCCCTTTTCCCCCAAAAAAAGGACTATACATGCTCCCCCTAAAAATTCCCCTTCATACATTTTTAAAAAAAAAGTCCCAAAACCCCCTCCAACCTATACCCCCCTTTTTTTCTTTTTGGTCATGTCCCATCATTTCCCACCCGTTTTCCCCCCCTTTCATTCTCGAAATTGCCTAAATTTCCCCTCCCCCACACTTACATTCTGCTCTTTTCACTCCTAAAAGATTATCCCCTCCCGGGCCCGTGCATAAATTTACCACCTCCCTTTCTTCCTCAACTTTTAAAAAAGTTCTAAAAAATTTCCCATCACCAAAACCTCCTCCCCCATCTACTAACTCCCCTACTCTGTTTTTAAGGACAAATCCATATTTTCCCCTTGGCTTTTTTAATTTTTAACTCAAAAATTTTTCTTATTTTCATTAAAATTTTTTGACAGTGCCTCCCCCACTTTTTCATCTGCCCCCTTTTTACTCCCCCTCTCCCTTTTCCCCTTTTTTTTCTCCATCCCTCTGCTCTTCTTAAAACCACTTCTTTTTTGGAAAAAACCTCTCGAAATTTTTCCCTTTTTTCTCACCCAACCCCCTTTACTTCATCATTCCAAAATCACCCCTCCCTCCCCCCCCCCCTTTAAACCAAACTTCTGCCCCATTCTAATACTGCATTTTTAAAATACCCAACCCCTTTTTCCCCCCCTACTCATTTTTTTGCACTAGCCCACCCTTTTCTGCCAATAGTCCCCTTTCCCCCCGAATTTCCCCTCCCCCCTTAGTTTATACATTTTCCCCCTCCTTTTATTTGTTGTTGCCACCTTCCTTTTTTCCCATCTTTTTTAATCTCAGTACAACTAAATAATGACCTGATAATCATTTTCCCTCTATAAAAAATGTACCCCGGACCCCCAACCCATAAACCCTTTTTATCCCCCAAAACATAATCTAACAAACTATTTTCATTAGTGTTTCATCATACCTTGTTTTTATTTATCCTTTTTTTCAAAAAATATGTATTACTTATTCCCAAATTTCTTTCTACTTTGGCCAAAAAAAGGCTCCCCTTTTAATTTCCCTACCCAAATTTCCCCACTACCCCCTCCATAACTTTTTCCCAAAGCATTAAACCCCAACCACCTTCCTCACACTTGATTCAAACCCCCCAAATTCCCTAAACTTTTTCCCAGAATCTCTCTCCCCTCTACACTTCTCTCTTTGGGTTTTTCCCCCTTTTAAAACCCTTTTTCACTAATTTTTATTTTACCCCAAATAATTTTTGAATTTATGCATTTGTGGTTTCCTTTTTTTCCCTGCCATAGCTTATCCTTCAACATTATTGCTACTCCTTTTTTAGCTCAAACCCTCTTTTTGGGAAACCCCTGTTCCCATTTTTTCCCTTTCCCTTTTTGAAACTCTCCCCCCCCCTTCAGTTTTGGTTTATTTAAAAACCCAGGACACCCAGTTTCTTCTCTTTTTAACACCCACAATCATTTTTTCTTATCTTTTTACAACACCCCGACATTCATTTTTCCATTGACAATTTTTTTTTATTATTTTTTTTAAAAAATTTTTCGGGAAAAAGGGGGTTACTCCCCTTGCCTTCGGCATTTTAGTTGATTTTTAAACAAAAATTTTTAAGGGGGAAAAAGATTCTTTTTCCCTTTTTCCCCATGGATAAAAAAAGGAAAAGTAATAAGACCAAGAACTTTTAAAGATAAAATCAAAGAAAACTCAGATGAGTGTGTATAAAAAATTTTCATGTTTTGAAGTGTGACCAAATTTTTAAATAAAAATAAAAAACTACCTGTAATTTAAAACATTTTGAAAAGGGCCTTTAAAAACCCCACAGCAATCCTCCATCATGTAAAACAATTACGGGTTTTCTTTTTACACTCACTTGGCGGGACGGTGGTACCTCCTGGGTGGTTGCTGTCAAACCAACCTACTCCCTAAATTTAATTAGTAAATTAGTAAATTTAATTAGTGTTTATACAAAAAACATCATGCAAAAATTAATTTTTAGATCAACAGGCCCCACCAAATATGACATCCCATCCCAAACCCTTTTCGTTTTATGCCCCGGGTCCACAACCTCCCGGACCATCAAGGACCCGGGGACATAAACCCGGGGGGCCGAGGCCCATTTAAGAGGATCCGCTGGGGCCGGCCGGGGAACAAATAAAGGGCGTAAAGGGGCCGCTTCGGGGAAAATTTCTGTGTTCAGGAAATAATTGGGTGGGGCGAAGCCCAAGGTATTTCCCAAAAGCATTTTATTTACATTATTTGTTTTTTTTTTTTTGGTGATATGTTTTATTGTTTTAAATTTTATGTTTTCCTCCATGCATTTTCCCAAAATACATTTCACATCAGACAATGAATGAATTTTTTTTTTTAATATTTACTTTTTTTATTTAATAAATATTTTTTTTTTTCTCTTAAGCCCCCCTTTATTTTCTTTTTCCCATCAATAGTTGTTTGGTTTTCTGTTTTAAAAATCAAACATAAATATTTAAACCCCTCTCATTCCCAGCATGCTTTTTTAAAACTATTGACTCATGTTTGTTTCTAAATGCCCCCTCCCCCCCAGTTTTAAATTTTTTAAAATAAAGTAGGTTACTTGGTTCGAATCACAAAACTTGTTAAGAAAGAAAAAATGGAACACCGAAGTTACAAAACCCCATTTCCATTTGTGTTTTGAAAAATTTTATTTTCCCTTTATGATTACTTATTCCCCAAAAAGCGATTGTCTTAATAACCTGTAGAAACTCCCCCCCACCATTTCCCACCCAAATTTTGGGAATTTTTCTGTAACTTTTCACCATTTTTTTTTATTTTTTTGGAAAACAAGCACCCACTTGCTCTACACCCCGGGTTTTTTATTTTTACCTTTCCTTTCCCCTTTAACAATGTCAGTTTTAAAGTTTCGATGTACCCTTTTCAAAAATGACCATTTGCACAGTAAGTTCATATGATTTTTATTTTTATTTTGAGGGAAAAAATTGTAATCCTTTTGTGATCATATTTCCCCACAGACACCCTAAATTTGTTACCCACCATCCATTTTTCCTACTCTCCTGAAAAACAACATATTGGTTATTCTTTTTTGAATATTTTTAAAATTTTTTTGTAATCCCTAATTAAGATTAAAAAAATTAGTTATTAAAAATTATTTCCCCTAATTTACTGGAAATCATTTTTGGGACAAATAAAAACCAAAACCTAAAAAAAGGGTTTTAAAAAAAATTAGTATTATACTTAATTAACACTGATTAGAAGCAAGTTCAAAAAGTTTTTCCGGGAATGGCTTAAATTTTTTCTGGTTATATAAAGTAGTCAATCATACCTTTTCTTGTCTTAAAAAAATTTGGGAGGTCAGAAATTTAGTGCCAGGTCCCTTTTTTCCTGGGGGCGGGAAATGAGTTGTTATGAAGCACCTCCATTATTGCCTTTGGGATCTCTCAAAATTTTTGGTTCAAAAAACTTATAAAGGTTTTTATCTTTCAGGGATGTCCTGCGGTTTTCCCTCAAAGCCAAATGGCCCAAATGCTGCCCAATAAAAAGGCCCCTAAAAAACACCCTTTGGAACCGGACAATGGTAGTTTACCCCAAAAACCCCCCCTCCACCCTGGGGCCACCCGATCCGACACCCATCCTTTTTACCCCAACCCCAAACACCATCAACTACCCGCCTCACTACTACCCTGTCCCCGCCCTCACTACCCTCCCTCCTGGAAGCCCCTGGGGTCCCGCAGGGGAGCCCAACATCAGAGCCCTGCTTTAGTAAAACCACTAGGGGGAACATTTCCCAACCCCCATCCCCAAAACAGCATGGTGTTTTCGTCTAACTATTTTATGACACTTATTTCCTCTATGTCCTCACCAGTGTTTGGTTTTGCAAAGCACCTCCAAGGGAATTTCCCGGCAGTGTTGTCAATGGGGGCCACCAGTTAGTCCCCAGAACCCTCAGCCAGAAAATCACCCTTAATTCCTTCAAAATCAACAAAAAGCAACAGCAGCAGAAAAGGCACAACAACGGGAACACAACCACAGAAAGGGGGCCCAAAAACAAAACAGCTACAACAACTACAGCCCCCTTCAGTCGCCCAAACAACCACAGGAAACCAAGAAACAGCCAGCCTTTTTAACCACAGCGGGGTCACAAAACACCTGCAAAAACAGCCATCAACACCACAACCACAACCCAAAAACCCCCAAACCGGCCCAGGGCCACCCTTTTGGGCCCCCCAACCGGGGTCCACATCAGAACCCACACCATGGCCACACCATGGATGGCATCTTTTCCCCAAAGTCAACCCCAAGGTCCCCATCAGGGCCCAAACACCATGCCCCTCCCCCAAGGGCCCCCCCGGGGCCCCATAGAAGTCAGAAATCATAGTCGGCCCCAGGCCCAAAAACACCGGGGTCAACATCGCGCCCCAAGCCCCAAAAACCCAAAAGATCATAAACATGAAAGCTTGGGGGTTTGGCCCAGTGGGTTTCCCCTTCCCGCCACATCTTTGGCATCACCGGCCCCATTTGGCAGGGTTTGTTTGGAAAAGTGCTCATCCTCATCTTTCTGGCCCCCAAACATCTCAACCCCCACAAGCCCCCCAATCGGCCCTTTCCCCACCCTTCCTTTTCCCCGGGAAATCTTTCCTTCTGCTGAAAGGATTTTGGAATCCCAAATGAAAAAAGTCTCAATGCTCTGCTTGGATGAATTCTAATGGCGTTAAACCCTCACCTAAAGCTTTTTCCAAGCAAATTAACAAACCCTCTTTGAATCCCCCGGGGTAGTGGTAAAAAAGCCGGGCAAGAAGTGGGCCCAATTTCAAATCAGTTTGACAAATGGGTTTCCCCCTTTTGGCCGGGAGGGTTAAAATACTTTTAAATTCTTTTCGGGGATCCCTGGAACTTTTAAGTCTAAACCCGAACCCATTCTAAATTTGGGAAATTTCCGCTGCTCTTAAAAAATGGCTCCCCGGTAATTTAGATAGTGGGTTGGTGAAAAAATGATATCAGTATCAATAGCAGCAATAAAAAGGTTTTGAAATGTTTTCCCCCTCTGCAAAAGTTTGTTGTGCAGTGAAAGGACCCCAAGAATCATCACTTTTTAGGGACCATATTCTATATGTTTTGACACCTCTTTAAAAGAAATTTTAATTGATTTGTAAATAGTGAGGGATTATTTTGTAGTTTTGCATCGGGCCATTTGTAAAAAACATTTGGGGGGTTATAAAGTAAAACTTTTTTATGGTGTCACTGTCCAAACGGGCCCTTCTTTTTCCTCATATTACAGGTTAAGGGGGCTGGTGCATGAAACCCTTGCATGATCCCTTGACCCTTTTCAGTTTTGAGGGGGTTAAAAACCCCAAAAAGGTTTTTTTTGTTTCTTGGTAGTAATAGATCAAAACTGATGTGGCCCTTGTGGGGCTTTTGTTTTAAAATTTTATTTTTTTTGGGAACCCAAAGAATAATTTTCCCTTAAATGATCTTTTGCCTTAATGAGGGGAAAGGGGAAATATTTATGTGGGGGTGGGGGGCACTATTGTCCCCCCACCTTTATACATTAAAATGAAATAAAAAACTTTTAATTTACTTTTTTAAGATAAAAATTTTTTTGGAAAAAAAATTTTAAAATTTCAAATATCAAAATTTTTCTGAATAGAAGTTATTTTTTCCCTGAATGAGAAAAATGAGTTTCCAAGTTTTTTAAATTCTAAAAAATCAAATTTTGGGGAATAAGAAAAAGCATTTTGAATTTTTTAAAAATGTCAAATTTAAAATTTTTTATTTGTCTAAGAGAGGTGTTCAGTTTTGGGGGTATTTGGAATTTTCTATATTTTCAATGCCCCATAAATTATTCCAAGTAAGAATCGGAGACTTTTGCATGTATTTTACACAGTAAGTATGGGATTTAAAAATGCAATAATATGTTTGGTGGGGTTTGTATGCATATATGTGTGTGTATGTTTTTTTTAAACTAACAAAAATCCCACTGTGAGATGAAAAAAAAAAAGGTTTCTTTTTTTTTTTTTCTTTCTTTCTTTCCCCACTTCCCCAGGGAAGTTTGGGGATATAAAATAAAATTTTTTTTATTAACTTACTTGGCCTTTTTCCCCCGACAGGGTGATTTTAAAAAAGGGTAACATTTTCCCAAGTCATCATTCATTCCTCATTTTTCCTTGCCAGGGGGGCACCCCCCTTTTCGTTAAAAAATCCATACCTCCATCCCCCTTCCCAGGTGGGGCACTGTACTTACCATTTCAAGGACCAAGTCTGGCTAATTTTGGTTTCCATGAACCCCTTTAATAAATGTTATTTTCCTCCTAAAAAACAGCACATCTCTTAAGAAATTTTTATTTATTTATTTATTTTATTTATTTATTTTAAACCCAAGTGCCTTTTTTCCCTAAAACAGGATGTTAAAAAGAAAAAGTAAAATTTTCTGTTTTGCATTTAGTAATTTATCAAAAGGGGGATTATTAGTTTTTGCCCCTGGCATTTTAGTTCCTCTCACGACACCCCTGGCTTAGGGGAAAATTTTTCCCTTTCCCCCATTAAAAAAAAAGGGAAAAAAAAAAAATTATATATAATATATATATATTATATATTTTATATATTAAAAAAAATATATTAAATATTAAATATTTTTTTTAAATTTTTTTTTTTAAAAATATAATTTAATTTTTTTAATTATCCCCTAAAAAATTAAATAAAAATTTATTTTTTTTTATAAATTTTTTTAAAAAAATTTCCTTGTATTAAAAAAAAAAGGGGGGTAGGGTGGGGTTTTTTCCTTTTTATATGGGATAAAAAAAATATATAAATTTTTTTTTTTTTTTCAAAAAAGGGCTAAAAAAAACCCCACAAAAAGCAAATGAGGCTTTCTGAAAAATTTTTGCAAGAAAACGCCATTTCAGTCTATTTTGGGGGGATTAACTCATTTCCAAAAAATTTTTCCTCATATCACTGCATTTTTGGAAATACATTTATTCCCCCAACGCCTCGGTTTTTTCCCACCCAAATGAGCAAATTGGATGGGTACTACCCATTCTAGGTATGATTTGGCAACACTAGCAGCAGATGTTGCGGGGACCCTTATCTCGGGTTTTGGGCAGCTGCTGTACTGGGGATGGGGGTTTCAGGGCCCTGCAGGCATGGCCATTCACCCCCAAAGGTTTCCATAACATTAAGCATCACCTAAAACTTTTTTTTTTTTTTTAACCATTCATCCTGGTCCTCTCAAGAAATGTGCAAAAAAATTTCCCAGTTTTTTGAAGGCCAGCTTCATCGAAGGTTTCCCCAAAGGAACAGGGGGGGCCTTTACAAGCTTCATAATCTCTCTAAATAATTTTTTTTTATCACGGGGCCCGATTTTTTCACAAAGAAAAATTAAAAAAGTGGTTATGCCACCCTACTGACCTGAATGAGTAAAAAAGGGGCAGTGAAAGTGGCCATCAAAGCAGTGAACAATGTTTTTAGGAGGTTAAGAGATCTCACCCTTTGCAAAATGTTTTTTTTTTTGATGTGAGATTCAGAAAGTTTTTTGGAATGTAAAACATTTTGATATGCAAAAGGACCTTGAACATCCCCAAAGGTAAAAATGCATTCCCAAGGGCCCACCTTTTTTAAATTTGGGGTTTTTAAGATTTTTTCCCAAAGAAAAAAACACAGGGTTCCAAAACCCCTTTTATTCTTTTTTCCCGGGGAAACTTCAGAAAGTTGTATGAATGGAAATGGGGCGGGCCAACAATGAATCTTTGACATCTTTTTTGAATGTTTTTTGGAGACCTGTTTTTGGGAAACCTCTCAAAAAAAATGTTTAGACTGAAATTCATTGGGATATAACATGAAACCCCAACAATGCAAAAAGTTCAATAAAAATTTTTAGCATCTCTTTCTACAACATCTTTTCGGGGAAAACAAGTTTTCCTGGGGTGACTGCCAGATTTAAAAGGGGGTAGTGTAAAAACATGTTTTTACCCAATACACGGGTTTTCCCCATCAAAAACCCGGCATCATTGGGACCTGTAGTGTGCCGGATTACAGAGTGGTTGGGTTTGGAATACACTTAATAAAATTAACCAACATGACTTAACAAAGTTCATTGAACATCGCAAAAAGAACATTTTCCCTTACTTTGAGTTCCCAAATTTTAAAGGGACAGGGGCCCCCGGTTTTCATCAGCCCCCAAAGGAAAACCCGTTATGTAAGTGTATTTATGAAGTGCGTTTATTTTGTATTTTTGGGGGCTAAATGAACTAATCTAATTACAATATTCCGGGAAAAAATTGGGCGGATTTGGGACCTGAACATAAATTCTGGGGAAAAAAAATATAAAACCGGGGCCCCCTGTACTTTTCATCATGAAACAATCAAAATCGTGCTTTTCTGTAATTTTATCATCCCGTCTATCAAATGAGACCAAAAAAAATGAATACAAATAATAACCCCAAGGGAAAATATTTCAAAGGGTGGCTAATGGCTGAGGGGAAATGAACTCCCCTTTTTATCTTCCATCTTTTTTTTTTTGGTTTTACATTAAAGAAGCATCTTTCCCCAATACATTGCCCAAGTTTCAATGGGAACCCAAACAAACAACTGAGAAAAAACAAATTTAAAAAATCATGGGGCCCAAGCTTTGGGAGTGGAAAAAGTCCCTTTTTCTTTTTCTTTTTTTTTATCCGGGTTCTCTATTAAAAAGCTAAAGTTGATAATTAAAATTAACTGTATTTTTGTATAGTACCAATAAATTTTCTTCTGGGCTGTTGACTGAGTACGAAAACCCCCCTATTTCAACTCCAATAAAATGGTCAAAAATTTGGGAATTTAATTTTCAGAAAGAATTTTAAAAAAGGTCCCGAATAAGACAAGCAAAATTTTGGCACTAAAAAAAAATTTTTTTGGTTTAAACAGGCTCCAGGCCCCCTTATATTACTTCCTATTTTTTAAATTTTTTTTCCCCAAAAAAAGATTTACTGTTATGGACTTCTTTTCATTATTGTAATTGTATAAATAATCCAAAAAACCCCTTTTTTGGCTGCTATTGGAATTTGGGCTGGAGGGGGCAGGTATTGGGCGGTGATGTTTTTGTTTACTCGAGCATTGCAAAAAATAGAACCATACAAAATATACCGCCAAGTGGGCGTTGGCTGAGGTTTAAATCTGGTATTTATTTAGCGGGTGGGGAAATAAATCGCTTTTTTGGTCTGATTTTTTAATTTTTTTGGGATACATTAAAAAAATCTTTCCCCCTCATACATTGCCAAATTTGAAGATAACCCAACAAACAAATGAGAAAATAATAATAATAACAATAATAATAATAATTTATTCCGCATTGCTTACATTGGGGTACAGACATGGGTGGCATCAGTGACATACTACTATATGGGGAAAACCGCTTGTTATGCGAGTATTTCCCAAACAAATTAGGGGCAGTGTCCCCGGGTCACCCCCAATGGAACTAACACCCCGGTACCCCTTTACTGGGTGGGTGGAAAATGAAAAACAGGGGAAAGAAAAATGTAATACTTCCCGGCCCGGGGCTTAAGCCTTTTTATTATAATAAAATACCCGGCTGGGAATCAAAATTTCCCAAAAAACATATGGCAGCCCCAAACCAGGGACTAGAAATAAGCCACGTTTTCGGCTTTTTTTTTTCCCCCGGGGTTTTCTTAAAAATGCTGCTATGTTTTTGGGGAATCCCATTTAAGAAAAAGCTTTTTTTTTTCAGGTTTTTTTGGTGATACAAGTGTATTCACAGCCCCAAATTCTTTAACCTCTGTTTTTCTAAATAAGCCCCAAGCAGGAATAGGGGGAAGGGTTTGCCAATTATCCCCTGAACTGTTTGGGGATTATCCAAATATTATTCATTCTGGGTTTTTTGGTTATTTTTGTTTTTAAATTTTTTTATGTCATATTAGATCGGTTTGATAGGAAAAGCTGTAGTGTTGATATTAATTTTAAAATAAAAATATTCTCCTGCATCACTAGACTGAGCTTCCCGGGCGACAAAAGGAAACCAAACCCTTTTCTTTAATGGGCAATACCAAATTTGGTGTTTAAAAATGAAAACATTTTTTTTTTTCCCTTGGGAAACCCTGGCTAGGCTAAAATAAGCGGTTATAACAATTTGGGAAAAAGAAAAGGGGAAAGACTTTGTCAGGAAAGACCACCAAAAAGTACCAGCAGGTTGAGGGGGTGGCGACCCCGGTTTTAAATTTTCCAAATTGGGGCCAAACGAAGGGAAATAAATAACGATTTCGGTTTTGATTGGGGCCTGTATAACTTAAACCAAAATTTCAAAAATTAAATACCCCTTGCTTTGCTTAATTACAGCTTTTCCCCGGAAGCATTTCTGGAAAACCCAAATTGAAGTAAAAACATACACCCCAATATTGAAATTTTTTTTTATACATGTCATTGAAAAGGTACAATTTTGGTTTGGCTTAAAAAATTGGGAACCCTTTCAAATAAGGCAAGAAAATTTTTGTATGCAAAAAATTTTTCAAAAAACATTGGAACTTTAACCCAAAAAAAAATATTTCATTGTGTTTTTGTTTATTAAAAATTTTTGGCTTATCTAAAAATATTTGGGTTGGGTTTTTGGCTAAATTAAATTCGCTTTTGGGAAAAATGGGTTAGGTTTTAAATTTTCTAAGGTTCTTTTTAAAAAATTTTAATTTTCATTAGCATAAATGGAAAAATATATTTTAAATATAAAGGGGAAAAATTTAGAAAAGACTTAATTTTAAATGGTTTTGCTAATTTTCAGTTTGCCTATGTACACAAAACAACCAACCACTTCACAACCAACAAAAACCAACACAAAAACACACAACACAACACCCCCACAACCCCACAACCTTTACAACAACACAACAAAACAACACAAAACAACAACACACAGCCAACACACAAAACAACACACACAAAACAAACACACAAACACACAACACAACACACACACACACACACACACACACACACACACACACACCAAAGAGAGAGGGGGGGGGTGGATTTGCATTTTTTGGACTTTGGGAAAGGGGTTTTAACAGTTCCCCACAAGGGTTGGAAAAAATGGGGGGACCAAAGGGGTAACAGGGGAAAGGCCCCACAATGGATCCCGGGGAAAACTTGTCAGGGGAAAAACAGGAGCCCTGGGCAGGGCCCAGGTGTCAGGAGGGGCAACCCCGGGCCAGCGGGGGCCTCAGGGGTCTCCCCGGACCAGTGCTGTTTTTTGGTATTTGTGGACATGGGAAGGAATAAAAAACCAAGGGGTCCCGTTTGCAGATGACGTGGGAATTGATGGGGAAAAAATTCACCTTTTGATCCCCAAAACCAGGCAGAACTACAAAGGGGTCTGGGCATGCTTTTCAGGACCTGGTCCGAATTAACCCACCAAATGCAAAGTCAGAAGATTGGGGGGGAAAAAGGCCTCCCGGCCGGGTACAGTCCCAAAGGGGGCGGGGGACTCAAACCCCACTAAAGGAAAAAATCTTGGGGGGAAAACCGGCCAAAAATCTCCCAAAATGCCCCATCCCCCAAAAAATTTTGAGCATATGGGGGCCGAAACCTCAGAACAACATTCCACATCTTAATAAGGAATTTCAGGAACCCCACATTTCCCCTTAGGCCCATATTGGAGTATGCACCCCGTTTGGAACCCCCACCGGGGCATGTGAAGGAAACCAAAAAAGTGCAAAAGGGTTTTCAAAAAAGACCAATCCCAAAAGCCCCCGAGGTATGTCCAGAGGGGAGGGTTAAAGGGGGAATAACCTGGCCCACACTGGGAGGGGGAGAGATAAAAGGGGGCATGGGTAAAAGACATAAAAAATACTGAGAGGGTTGACAAAAGGGGGACAAAGACAGGATGTTCCAAAAGATTGGACACAGAAAGGGAACAGTTGGGAAAAAGACACACATGAATCACAGGGGTGTTGGGGAAATATTTCTTCCACAAGGAGTCAGTAAGTGGAATAGTTGGAAGGGATGAGTGGGAGGCAGGATCCCCCATAGCTTTAAACGGGGGGTTTATAAAGCCCACGGCTCAGGAAGTGACCTAGTAGCAATCAGTGAAAGGCGGGAGGGGCTGGACTCCCCCCCAACCCCAACCAAGGGGAGTACAACCCCCGGGGAGTACACACACACACACATACACACACACACACACACACACACACACACACACACACACACACACACACACACACACACAACACCACCCCACACACCACCCACCCAAACCCCACACCACCCACCCCACAAAAACACACCCCACCCACCCCCAACCCCAAAACACCAACCACCCCCAAAAACACCACCCCCCCACACACACACACCCCACCCCCCACACACACACCTGCAAAAAACAATTGGGGGAGTACACACACACTGGCCAAATCCCGGGCGTTAGGGAAATATTTTTAGTCATAGAATTTAGGGGGTGGGAAAGCCGCAAGTGGAGTGGAGGCAGGAACCAAAAAGGGTTTTTTAAGAGGTTGACGGGTCAGGGGAGGAGAGGAAAAGGACCTGTGGGGACCAGTGAAGAGGGAGGGCCAGGGCGGAAACCCCCGGGGCCCGCAACCCAATTGGGGGTAAAACACACACACACACAGATGGGATACAAAAAAACAAAAGGGAACAATTGGAAACTGAAACCCAAAATGGGGTCATAAATGTTAGGGGAAATATTTCTTTAGTCTTAGAGTTGTCAGGGGAAATGGGAAAAATCTGGAGGGAAATAGTGGAAAACAAAATTCCATTAATAGCTTTAAGAAAAAATTTTACAAATAAACATGGAAAAGGGAGAGATGAATTAGTTCCCACCAGTGAAGAGGGTGGGGCTAGGAGCTAAGACGACCCCCCAACCCAAAAGGGGGGTCCACCCCCACACCAAAACATACAAACACACAAAACACAAACCACCAACCCCACACACATCAGACACACACACACCCAGGAGCTGTGTTTCCCCTCAACCACAAATTTAGAAAAAACAAAACACCAAACACACACACACACACACACACACACACACACACACACACAAAACATAAAACACACACACACACACACACACACAATCCTTTATTCGTGTCTGAATTCTTGAAAGATTGAGAACTTACAATTTGCCATCCATTTTCCTAATATTACTAACCCAGTTGTGTTTTGGGGAAACCTTTTTAAATGCATAAATTTTTTAAAATGAACAAGCCACTTCCCATAGTTGAATGTTAAAAGGGAAACTCTTGTTTTAGATTCTTTTTCCAAACAGTTGTGAAAGACCCTTTCCCCTTTTCCCTTTTTGTTTTACAATCCAGTGTCACTCAGGTTTTTTTGTTTTTAAAAAAAATTCCCCAATATTTCAAGAGCTCTGGGTGACTTTTAAAAACCGATTGTCATAAAAATTGGAATACGTGGGTTAATATTAACACTAGTTTGATGGGTTATACCCTCGAAGGTCCCTAGTACCCAACCCAAAAAACCACGTTTTTTCCCCAGAACCCTATGAACAATCTTAAAACATGACTGTGTGTGTGTAAAGCATGTGTGTGGAAATGCCATGCTTGTTTTCCAAAAATTTTCAAAAAAATGAATTTCCCATTCCAAAAAAAATTGTTTTATTTCCCTGTTTAAATTTTTAAAAATTTTAAAAATAGTATTGTGATGATTATATATATATATTTTTTTGGGAAAAGTAATTGTATATTTTAAAAATTTAAAAAATAAATATTGAAGAACCAAGAAAAAATGTTAATCGTATTTTTTTGAATATCAAAGAATACATGGGAATCCAAATTTTTTTATACTTTTGATTATGTATCACGTAATTTTTTGGATTTTGATCCAAAAAAAATTTTTTTTTTTCCCAAAAAGATTTTATAGACAATACAATAAAATAACCAAAGTATTGATAGGTTAACTATTTTAAATTTTAGTTTTTTAAAAGACCAGAGTTAAAAAAAGTGGGAAATTTCGCCAATCAGTGTTCTCGCTTCTCTTCTTTTTAAAAAATTTTTCACTGGCAGTATAGGAATAGCTGGGAAAATAGGGGCAAGTCAACATTAAAATTTTTGATTGATGTTACCAGGGGGTATTACTCCCATTTGCAGAGGAAATCTGGCTTAAACACATTGTAGGGGCCCTTTTTTTTTTTTTTTTCATTTCTCTGCTGATTTTTTTTCCACAAGTTTTTATAAATGTCAATGACGAGCTGCAAAAAGTGGCTCATAACTTTAACCTCTAACATTCCCATTCCCGATTTTCTGTGCTGTGTATACCATTAATTTTTAATTTATTTTTTTTTCTTTATCATAGAACACCCAAATGCATTTCCCCGATTTTTTAACCCTTTTTAGCTGTTATTTATGTTAGTGATGTTTTCCCCCCCTCCCGGCCCTTTTGGGGCTAGTTGGGTTTGTTGGGCAGCCAAAAATACACTTTTTGACATGGATACAGAAATAAATGTGGAAAAGGTGAACTATCACTGCTCGTTGGATTTTGAATTTTTTACAAATTTCAAAGTTTAAACCCAAAGAAAAATTCAGAACCGTTGGGCCCCAAAAGGGCCAAAAAACATAATGTGATATGAACAAGCCTGAGGGATGGCCCCCCGCCCCTCCCCCCTTTCAAATTTTTGTGAGTAGCTTTTTGGTTCCCCCCGGTTGACATCGCCCCCAGACCTTGTAAAATTTCACAATCTGTTGCATGTTTTTTTGGTATATGTATTGTGGTTTGGTTTAAAATAGCTTTGTGATCACCCAAAACAGGTTTTTTACCCCAAAAAAATTTTCCCTTTCCCTTTTTCTTTATCAGTTTAAAAAATTTTAAAATAAAATTGGGCCCCTTTTATGTATTTAAAAGTCCATGTAGAATTTATTTGGTCTCGTGATAGAATGGAAGATATACTACAAAAATAAATATGATTTTAATTAGTTTCACGATGAAAAGTACGTACCTTGAAACTGAGCTCAAAATAGCAGAAATGTTCGATTCTTTGGCGATATCAGTGGTAGACATCATGAGGTAGCAGTGGCAGACAACATGAAGCAGCAGTGGCAAAGCGTAGCATTAAGAGTGTAGCACTTATAAGTCACTCTGTCTGACTTTTTTGGGTTATCCTAGATTCTCTACACATGTAGTCAGGAGCAGGAATGGCTACTGTGGTGGCCCTATAAACCCCAACATTATTATTATAATCAAGGGGGAAGCGCTAAACCCGGAGGATTATACAGCACCTGGGGGGGATGTGGAAGGCATTCAGGCTTAATTCGGGGAACTGGAGCACAGATCCAATTCCCTAAATCAAGAGCCCCTCACCAACATCAAGGAACCTTCCTTGAATAAACCCCAACAACAACGGCTGCTGTCACCACCACTAGCCACATACCTAATGACATGTATTTTATTCATTCTAGTGTATATATCATGTTTCTATGTTATTAATATTGTTTATTATGTCATATTACATGAATTTTGATAGTGTTTCGCCCACACAGTGGGGGTTATCAAGTCACAAACATAGTAACGTGAAGGGTCAGGTGAGAAATGTTGAAGTTGACCGCTGAGAAGTTGGATTTGAGAAGGACCTGCCCGGCATGAGATAAATAAGCTGTAGAGTTGATATTAGGGAAATTATTAAAGTATTTTCTTGTGCCTGGAATTCCACTGGAATGAATTAATTCCATTTCAATTAATTTAAATGAGGAAAATTGACAATGCAAATGAGCAAATCCAGTTGTGAGCAAGGTCATAGAATGGATTAAACTCGTAAGCAGAGGTTCCACTGTATTTGTATATCAAAATAAAGTGGGTCATACCATGCAACAGACTACAGTACGTACTTGAAAAATTAAATTTTTTATCCTTTGTAACTTTTTGAAACAGGTCTAGATACAAAGTTCGACTGGTGGATGGTCATACATAGGCATCACCAATAAATTCAAGTATTGCAAACAACTAACACATTATTATTATAATCATAACTAAGTGCTAAAACCACAAGGGTCATACAGTGCTGCACACTTAGCACATAACTTGTTATATGGAACATTTACTGAAAATACTCTCAAAACATTTTAAGAGTGAGCCTTTCATTTTTTTTTTTTAATCGAGGTGCTTGTGCTGTTCACTCATTTACTCTACATAGTTATCCTTCTTTTAAGACTGTCATAACACCTTAGAATTGGTTAATATTTTTTCTGTATCACAAACTTTTGTCAAATTGCACTTAGCTTTCTTAATAGGGAAATCATAAATAGGATTCCACAAGTGGTCTACTGGTAGTAACCATTTAACCAAATACTTTTATATACTGTACAGTTAATATTTGTGTGTGTGTGCACACTCGAGTCATTTGCTAAGGTCAAAATACAGCTCCTGGTCCAGCCTCCTGGATCACCTTGATTGGCATCACTGACTCCTGGCCTCTCTGTCTTATCATATTTACATTTGAAGGTGTGTGTTGAGTCTACCTTCATCACTGCCTCATCCAAGTCATTCCACTTGTCATCCAACCTGAGACTAAATAAATAAATAATTCCTTATCCCTATTGCTCATCTGTGTTTTCAGCTTCCTGATCCTCTTATTGCAGTTTGTTCTTATCTGTTCTATCCCTTCCTTTCAGGATTTTGCAAGCTGTAATAATGTCTCCTTTTGTCTTCTCCACCAGGGTCATCAGGATTAATTCCTTCAACCTTTGAGCTTTTTCATGTTTCATATGCTTCATCATGTGTGGGCTCAATGTTGGGGCTGCTTACTCAAAGATTAGCCTAATGTATGTTATATGTGGGGTTCTCAAGGATTCTTTATTAAAGCTTATAAATACTGCTGAGGTCTGCTAATTTTGCATATGCCATTAACATTAAATGGTTTGTGTATTTATGGCAATGTGCTTATACGTATTTATTTCCATGTTTTTTTCATTCTGATACTTGCTGCCTCTCTCTGCTTATGCTGCACTCTTTGTCTGGTTTGCTCTCATCTCCAATTAACATGACCTTGCATTTGTTCAGAATGAACTCAAGAAGCCACTTTCCTGACCACATCTGAAGTCTCTTGAGATCTTCCTGAAGTATATCACTGTGCTCTCATGTTTTTATTCTTCTCATTAGTTTTACATCAGCCACAGAGATCTCTAGGGCTCTATTTCCTCATGGTAGGTAGGTGTGTGTGTGAGTGAGCGAGTGAGTGAGTACTTCCCAGGTTGTGCTTCCAGGGGTCAAGACTTTACTCATGTGTTTATGTATACTATATGTACTCACCTATATGTGGTTGCAGGGGTTGCACCACAGCTCCTGACCCCATATGTATATACGTATTAGATACAATGGAACCCCGAGTTTCAGCTGCCCTGAGTACCGGCCGCTTTGAGTTTCGACTGCTTTTTTGGCTAAATTTTGTCACAAGTTTTGGCTGTTTCCCCGTGTTTTGGCCGGTGTATCAGACTTGTCCGCCTGCACGCCTCCCCGTGCAGGCATTGTGAGCCAGTCTAGCTTTGTTTATCCTTGAGTAAACATCACCCTGTGCTCTCATCCGAACATTTCACAATAAATTCATTGTGTTTAGTACTTGTTCATTTATTGTGATTGTGAAATAAGCCACCATGGGCCCAAAGAAACTTCACAGTGGCAGTTGAGGCAGTGGTGGAGCCAGTGGTAGAGGCAGTGGTGGAGGCAGTAGTGGATTATTTTAATAAAAAAAGAAGTGCTAAACCACAATGGTTATGCAGCATGGCAGGGAAGGATGCAGGGGTAATGGGTAGCAAGAGGAAGAGGGATAATTATTAGGCTATGAAGTGCAGCAGGGCAGTGGATAGTGCAGGGGTAGAGGGCAGCTAGAGCTTAAGGTGGAAAGGACTGAGGAGAGTGCCAGAGACATCATCAGAGTTTGTGTAGTAAATCAGTTGCTGTCAATAAGTCAGTGAGAGAGTCTGGATTAAAGGAGGGTTCGTCAGCAAGAAGGAAAGGTAAAGAAAGAGCAGCAGAGCGGAGATGACGTTGGAGGTAAATTCTGCTTGCTCATTGATAGAGTGGGCAGTTCAACAGAATGTGGCTAACAGATACTGGAACTTGATAATTCTCACAGAGAGGAACACAATGCCTCTCCATGAGATATCTCACGAGTAGAGTAAGGCGAGTGTGGCCGATGCGAAGGCGGGAGAGAGTAGTCTCCCAACCTCAACACTAATGACAAGAAGACGGCCAGAAATCTATACTCAGTTTAACGGAATGAAGTTTGTTATGGAGCAGATCAGACCAACGTTGTTGCCAACGGGTGCGAAGATGGGTAACAGTTACAGCAAAATAGTCCATGAATGGAACACCTCTATATGAAACTGGGAGGTCATGGACTGCTGACTGTGCAGCAGTGCCTGTTCATTGCCCTGTACAGCAACATGACGTACAGGGGGTGAGGTGTATCAAATTTCCGTACAGCCTGCAAAGCACTAAGGGAGTCTGAAACGACCACAAATGGTGACACAGGCATAGATGCAATACGGATAAGTGCTACAAGAATGGCATACAATTCAGCTGTAAAAATGCTAGCCGAGGGTAATAAATGCCCTCGCACGACACTGTCTGGAAACACTGCTGCCAATCTGATGCCATCAGAAGACTTAGAACCATCGGTGTACACCGCAATGGCATGAGAACCAAGGTGGAAGTGGCCAAAAAAAAAAAGAGTGGGAAGCCACCGTAGGTAGTTGGGCTTTTGCGCATGGCAGTGGGAAAGAACAGACATGAATAGCCAGAACTTCCCAAGGGGGCAGGGAAAAGTGAGATGCTACATGAACGTAGAGAGGTGGTAACTGAAGAGAACAGTGAACGTAGGTGGAGAGAAATGGGACGGAGTAAACAGGGGTGATGAACAAATAAAGAACGTCTACTAACGTCAGTGACTATTCTATATATGGAAGGATTGTAGAGGTCATGAAATCAAACATAATAGCAAAAGCAATGAGTATCATGGCGATCAGACATGGATGGAAAATTTGCTTCTGCACAGAAGCTCTCAAAGGGATGAACAAAAGGCACCAAGGCACAGACGGAGACCTTGGTGATGAATAGGATCTAACTAGAGTTGCAAGAGAGGCTGCAGAATAGATTTGGTCACTCTAATCTAGCTTGGACAAGACTAGGGTGGAATGTAAATGGAGGAGAGTGCCATGATCTGCTCCCCACAAATGATGCGCGAGAACCTTAAGGAGATTTAGCCGACCATGGCAAGTTGTCTTTAACGAAGAAATGTGAGATCACATCAGCTGGCGATCAAAGAGCAGGCCCAGACACCTGACCATATCACATGCCAGAATATGCGAACCGTGTAAGTACAAGGGAGTATCCGGTATAAGTGGGCGTCTAGTGAAGGTAATGAATCGGGTTTTTGTACTGGAAAATTTAAAGTCAAGAGAAGTGGTCCAATGGGAGACTTGGTCTACCACAACCTGAAGGGAGGTTGCTACTAGTCGACAGTCAGTGCCCGAGTAAGCTATAGCAAAGTCGTCAACATAAAGTGATGACCAAATATGCGAAGGAAGAATGGAAGGTAAGTCATTTATAGCTAAGAGAAAAAGAGTAGTACTGAGGACACAACCCTGTGGGAGTCCTTCGGCTTGTACAAAGTCTGAGGAAAGTGAGGCGCTGATATGGACCCGAAAATATCTATTAGACAAGAAAGCAACGATGAAGTTTGGCATATTACAGTGGAGGCCTAAGGAGTGGGCTTGGGCTAGAATGTTATACCTTGAAGTGGTGTCATATGCTTACTCTAGATCGAAAAAGACTGCTAGGACAGAGTGGTTGTTAGTAAAGGCATTTCGAATATACATATTGAAGTGGATCAATGGGTCTAAAGTGGAGCGGCCTTTGTGAAAGCCATATTGGAGAGGGGAAAGGCTATTGTGTGTCTCTAAGAACCACATCATACGTTTACTCGCCAATCATTCCATCACCTTGCAAACCACACTGGTCAGGGCAATGGGACAATAGCGAGAGGCATCAAGCTCTGAGGCACTCGGTTTGTGAAATGGCAGTACAATAGCTGATTTCCAGTGTTGTGGGAGAACCCCCTCACTCCCAAATTAGATTGAAAAGACATAAAAGAATTGGAAGGGCAGCAGAATGGAGATGGTGTAGCATACTGATGTGGATATCATCAGGCCCTGGTACCGATGGCCGGCAAATGGAAAGCATGAACTTTAATTCTAGAAGAGTAAAAGGTACGTTATACGGCTCCAATCCATAGGAGGAGAAATCTAAGGGCAATTGCTCTTTGGTAGGTTTAGACGCAAGAAATGAGGGACAGAGGTGAAGCCCTTGGGAGATACGGACAAGATAGTTCCCGATTTCTGTGGCAACTTCTAAAGGGTCTGCGACATCAACTCCAGCAACCTGCAAAATGGGAGCTGGGTCCAGAGCGTACTTACCACACAATTTCCGCACCTTTTACCAAATCGTGGACATGGGGAAAGACGAGGTAATGGTAGACACGTAGTCTTGCCAACAAGCACGTTTAGCATCGTGTATGATGTGGCGAGCAACTGCCCTTGCCCACATAAAATCCAACAGATGCTCTGTAGTACGGTTATATTGATAATGGCCCCACACAGGATGTTTTAAATGCACCACCTAGGTGCATGTAGGAGACCACCAAGGTATGGATGTATGAGAATAACTACCTGAGGTTTGGAGGATAGAACAAGTCGCCGCAGTTAGGACTAAGGTCGAAAATTGGTGCACCAGTTCATCAATAGACGACAAAAGGGGTTCCTCACAACAGGTGGTAAGATGGGAGTATAAGTCCCAATCTGCTCGAGCAAATTGCCAATGAGGATTACGAAACGTTTCGGTATATGTAGTAGAAGTAAGAAGGATAGGAAAGTGACAAAACAGTCGGGTATATGTAGTAGAAGTAAGAAGGATAGGAAAGTGATCCCTATCATGTAAATCTGGAGGAACAGAGCATGTGAAATCAAGTGCAATGGGAGAGGAACAGATAGAAAGATCAGTGCAGGAGAGAGACTGAGTGCGAGAGTCAAAATGGGTAGAAGCACCTGTATTTAAAACATGAAGAGGATGAGAAGTCAGAAGTCTCCAACTGATCACCACAAGAGTCGTAGTGGGACCCTCCCCACAGGTGATAGTGTTAAAATCACCCAACAACAAGATGAGCAGCGGTAGAGAAGAAATTAAAAACGTGATATCGGGGATACAGAATGCATGGGGGGAGGGGAGAAAGATAAAGAGAGCAAACTGTGAACCATCTGTGTAGATAAAACCAAGCTGCAGTATAATGCAAGGGGGAATGAATAAAAACTTGTTGATATGGTATATCAGTGCGTACAAGAAGCATGCTTTCATTAAATAATTTGTCAGGTAAAGAATCTGAAGAATGTAATAGCACATAGCCTGAAACGAGGCGAATGACAGAAGAACGAATTTTGGGCTCTTGGAACCCAAGACATACTGGGGACAAGTGGGAGAGCAACAGTCGGAGTTCTCCTCGGTTGCCCCTAATGCCACGAATATTCTATTGTAAAAAAGACATTATGTACAGAAACAAAATTGGCAACAATAAGAAACAATAAAACCTATGAGCTTTTAGGATCTATAAAGTCAACGTGTGGGGGTAACGGAAAGTGTGGAAGCAAGAAGAATGTGAATGTTGTAGAGGAATAGATTGTTGTGAGGGTTGTGAAATAGAAGGGGTAGAAGGAGTTGCATTGGTGTCCATCAGGGGTGTCGTCTCTGCAATATAACTGGAGATAGCGTCTAACGTCTCTGTTGTTAAGGAAGCCAATGATGCCATGATATCAGAGACAGGAAAGGCATTGCAAGGAAAGGTTGGAGTAACTATGGAGGCAGCTAAAGAGGTCTGAGGGGAGGCAGTGAGTATGAGCCTGGAGAGATGCATCAGCTGGGGTAGAAGAGGCCTGCAGTGAAACGGGAGAGGAGGGAGGTTGGAAGGTAGCTATGGAGGAAGACGGAGAGAGGGGACTACACGAGGGGGGTGAACCTCTACCATTATGTGAGAGCTGGAAAGGGGGTGAGAGCAAGGCTCCAAGGTAGGAGATACATTCTGTGCAGGTGAAGGATGCAAAGAAAGTGTAGAGCTGCAAAGGTAGGAGTGTCAGAGGATAAAACTGCAAAAGAATTAGAAACTGGGATTGGGAGATGGGAGGACCATCGAGGTTGGAGGTCTTCGGGCTACCTGAGCATTACGGGACACTAGGGACTTTACCTTGAAGGCGGAGCTTAGAGACAGCCATAGTGTGAGACCCTCATGCTCCTTAAGATAACAGATCTCTTGTTCATTACGATAAACCTGGCAATGGCCTAAAAAGGAAGCATGAGGTTCTCTGCAATTGAAACAAGAGGGGAGAAGACTACAAGGTGTATTGGAATGATCTGCTGCACTGCAGACCAGGCATTCCACAGCAGATCTGCAGTGTTTAGAGGGGTGTCCAAAATGCCAACAATTATGACACTGTTGGGGAGTGGGAACTACTTGATGGACCTCTAGACGATGTCCCGCAATATAGACAGGGAGGTGGGCGATCCCAGGGCCGGATTATCGCATAGGCAAACGAGGCATTTACCTAGGGCCCCGCGCATTTGGGGGCCCCGCGGTCCAAGGGGTTCAGGGGCTCATCCAAGACTGCGCACATGGTGCAAATGCAAAGGGGTCCCTACCTAAAAAGTTCAAGTGTTTGGAGAGTAAAATTGATTTTTAAAAATTAATCAAAACAAAAATAAACAATTAAATAAAATAAAATAAAAATAAATAAACCTAACCATAGATGGCAACACTCAACACGCCTTTGTTTACATCAGAACAGCTGTGTTTTCCCGCTAATGGGTGAGTATGGGAGATTCCTCTCCAATTTTCTGTAGTAATTACACGTTATCTAGACTTGTACTGTGACAAATTAACTGAAGTGTTGTTGATAGACATTGATGTGTATGGATAAATGTTTGTTTTCGCCTCTAAATGTTAAGGGAGGTGCCTGATAGGGTTACTTGACCAGTAAAGACGCATTTTTGGTAAAAATACTATAAAGAAAAACCTAAAAACGCAAACCGACTTCCGTTTGTAGGTTTTAAAAGCACTTTGTCCTGTCTTTAAGTCTTTATCATTTCAATAACAGATCTCAATTGATTGATGTTCTACATCACTTCCGTCGCAAATGCTTTGTTTTCAAGTTGCGACAGAAGTGATGTAGAACATCAATTAATTTACTACATAGTTCCCCAGAAACACATAAGCCACATCAGAAAATCGTTGTTTGGGTGAAACTGAAAATTGTCCCTGCATTTTTTAATTCTCATGTCCTTATCTATGGTGGTAGGCCATATATCATGCAAAACATAATGATTAGATTAGTTATGAAAATGGTAATATAAATACCATTGTGCATTGTTCTTGGACTCGGTATGATTTCTGTTTAAGTAAATTGGAGATCAAGGAGGATGAATTAGTAAAATATTCATAGCCCAAATCACTAACCTAATCTATGGTAAAAGTTCTGTATATGACTCCTTTCTGGTAATGTTTTGAATTTTTAGATGCGCAGCCAGAGGAAAGGGGGCTACAAGGGCCATATCCCCCCAATTGACAGAAAAAAAAATTTAATAATTAAAAAATTAATAATAATTGATAATGAAAAATTTGTATTTGCATGATTACAGACAGTGATACATCCTCATTATGGCATCTCGTGAACGTGATGTTGGACGTTCTTATGCGAGTGGGTCACAGAAAAGAAAGAAGAAAATTCAAGAAGAAGAACAGTGGAGTGGTTGGTGCAATTATTTAATAAATATATGGAAGAGGGTAAGGTACCTAGGGATTGGCAGAGAGCATGCATAGTTCCTTTGTATAAAGGCAAAGGGGATAAAAGAGAGTGCAAAAATTATATGGGGATAAGTCTGCTGAGTATACCTGGTAAAATGTATGGTAGAGTTATTATTGAAAGAATTAAGAGTAAGACGGAGAATAGGATAGCAGATGAACAAGGAGGCTTTAGGAAAGGTAGGGGGTGTGTGGACCAGGTGTTTACAGTGAAACACATAAGTGAACAGTATTTAGATAAGGTTAAAGAGGTCTTTGTGGCATTTATGGATTTGGAAAAGGCGTATGACAGGGTGGATAGGGGGGCAATGTGGCAGATGTTGCATGTGTATGGTGTAGGAGGTAGGTTACTGAAAGCAGTGAAGAGTTTTTACGAGGATAGTGAGGCTCAAGTTAGAGTATGTCACCGTGGTTGTTTAATATATTTATAGATGGGGTTGTAAGAGAAGTAAATGCGAGGGTCTTGACAAGAGGCGTGGAGTTAAAAGATAAAGAATCACACACAAAGTGGGAGTTGTCACAGCTGCTCTTTGCTGATGACACTGTGCTCTTGGGAGATTCTGAAGAGAAGTTGCAGAGATTGGTGGATGAATTTGGTAGGGTGTGCAAAAGAAAATTAAAGGTGAATACAGGAAAGAGTAAGGTTATGAGGATAAAAAGATTAGGTGATGAAAGATTGAATATCAGATTGGAGGGAGAGAGTATGGAGGAGGTGAATGTATTCAGATATTTGGGAGTGGACGTGTCAGCGGATGGGTCTATGAAAGATGAGGTGAATCATAGAATTGGTGAGGGAAAAAGAGTGGTGCACTTAGGAGTCTGTGGAGACAAAGAACTTTGTCCTTGCAGGCAAAGAGGGGAATGTATGAGAGTATAGTTTTACCAACGCTCTTATATGGGTGTGAAGCATGGGTGATGAATGTTGCAGCGAGGAGAAGGCTGGAGGCCTTGGAGATGTCATGTCTGAGGGCAATGTGTGGTGTGAATATAATGCAGAGAATTCGTAGTTTGGAAGTTAGGAGGAGGTGCAGGATTACCAAAACTGTTGTCCAGAGGGCTGAGGAAGGGTTGTTGAGGTGGTTCGGACATGTAGAGAGAATGGAGCGAAACAGAATGACTTCAAGAGTGTATCAGTCTGTAGTGGAAGGAAGGCGGGGTAGGGGTCGGCCTAGGAAAGGTTGGAGAGAGGGGGTAAAGGAGGTTTTGTGTGCGAGGGGCTTGGACTTCCAGCAGGTATGCGTGAGCGTGTTTGATAGGAGTGAATGGAGACAAATGGTTTTTAATACTTGACGTGCTGTTGGAGTGTGAGCAAAGTAACATTTATGAAGGGGTTCAGGGAAACCGGCAGGCCGGACTTGAGTCCTGGAGATGGGAAGTACAGTGCCTGCACTCTGAAGGAGGGGTGTTAATGTTGCAGTTTAAAAACTGTAGTGTAAAGCACCCTTCTGGCAAGACAGTGATGGAGTGAATGATGGTGAGTTTTTCTTTTTCGGGCCACCCTGCCTTGGTGGGAATCGGCCAGTGTGATAATAATAATAATAAAGAACAGAAAAAGAAAGATGTGGGAAGCTACAGAAAGATCACAGACATGCTCACGAAAACAGTTTCTGATGTTACCATTACAGTTGAATCTGCAGATACGTCAGATCATACAGGAAGCCCTCCCTCCATTATTTCTCAGCCAGCATCTACTTCTTTTGTGTCTCCTCTCAATGTCTCAACGGACATTTCATCCACAGGATTTGTCTTAAAAGATCCTGCCTCATGGCCAAATGTAATCCCAGATTCTCTACGTAATGCTTTCATTGCAGAAAACTTCAGTCAAACTCTGAACATTGACTTTAGGAAATCAGCAAGGATTTATGATGATGGAAGTCGTCATTGTTTAAAGTCATCTGTGTTTTATAGGAAGCTTGCAAATTCAGAAACTGTGAAAAGATCATGGATGGTATACTCTGAAAGCTCAGGAAAAGTGTACTGTTCAGCATGCAAGCTATTTTCTACCAAAGAAAATACCTTCACACAGGGGTTCAATGACGAAAAATTCCAAGCGTTTCGAGGAACATGAAAACAGCACCACTCACGGGAGCTGCATTTTAGCCAGTGTATTTCGTGCACAGAAAAAAGGCTTATTGGATTCTCATTTGGAAAATCAAACTGAAAAAGAGCGCACTTATTGGAGAAAAGTTCTAGAAAGAGTTGTTGCTGTTGTAAAATTCTTCGCTCTAAGAGGACTTGCTTTCTGTGGAGAAAATGAGGTTTTTGGTTCGGAAAACAATGGCAATTTCCTAGGGATCATAGAACTGTTAGCACAATTCGATCCATTCTTAGCAAATCATGTGTCATGCCTTGGTTAGTTAGTTTAATATGTTTATTATGCACCCCATACCCATCCTGTGGGTGGTAGCCAAAAGATTACAGAGGTACATAATTGGTCCAGGGACTGGACTCCAAAGTTTTGATAGCTGAGCAAGTTACAAAGGTAATGAACTAGATCTGGTCATAATCATGACCAAGTTACAAAGGTAATGAGCTCCAGGTAGAGCTGGTCACACTCATGAATAATTGCAAAGGTAATGAATCAAACACATTAATCATGAGCATTTACAAAGGTAATGAGCTCCAGGTAGAGCTGGTCACAATCATGACAAGTTTCAAAGGTAATGAATGATAAACACGTTATCACATGATTACAATCATAGACAAATTACAGAGTAATGAGCAGTTAACAAACATAGTAGGGAATTCATCGAATGCCCCAACAACAGATGTTGCTAGGTGCCTGTCTCTCCTCGGCAGACAGCCATTGCAAACAGCAGCGTGTTGCCCCGGGATCTGCTGCTTGCACGAGCACCATCGACCCTCCCCAAGAGGTCCAAGAAGCCAGTGACTCCGTTAGCAGTCTGATGGAGAGCTGCCCTAGGGACATGTCAGCGTCCTGGTGGACACCAAGTTGATTGAAGATCCCAGGCCCTCGTGTGCACGGATGTTGAAGCTTGAGGAACTGAGTACACACTGCCTGTGGCACACCTGACAGCTGCCTCGCGGTCGAACTCCACGATGCTGTCCCTGTAGAAGAAGTTCCTGTGAGCCCGGCACTCCCTGCAGTGCCATCGCTGACATCGTGTGTTAGGGGAGAAGTACCCTCTATAGATGGGGTGGCGCTGGGAGTTGGGTAGGTGAAGCGGGGGAGATGGGCAGGGGTGAGGCGTTATGAGAGGGTCACTGTTTACTACACACGCCCTCCCCCTCTCCCCCAGCAGAGAGGGGGGGAGGCGCTGACTGGTCCTGACTCAACAACACCAAACCCTCTAAAATTGCACAACACTTCAACTATTTACGCTGAAACGATGCACTGGGATGTCCGTTCGCTGCTCTGGTATCTTCTCAAAGCATTCACACTGAGTTCTGTTAAGTAGGGACCTGGTCAGCCTCTTTGACCAGGAGCTATCCTTGAAAATCCCGCAGCTAGCCCACTACACAACCTGCCGCGTTGGCCATGATGCTCTGCGTGTCACGCCTTGGGAATGCAGGAAGAGGCACTGTACCTTACATGTCATCTACTATATGCAATGAATTTATTGAACTGATGACTAAGAAGGTCCTCAATAACATCATAGCAGCTGTGAAAACTGCAAAATACTCTGCAATAAGTGTAGATTCAACACCAGATATTTCACATACAGATCAATTGACATTCATTGTTCGCTTTGTCGACTCCAGTGGTAAGCCTGTAGAGCGCTTTTTAAAATTCATTCCTCTTTCAGGCCATGATGGAGAAACAATGATGAATGTAGTATTGGATACTCTGCTTGAACATGATCTCTCTATTATGGATTGCCGTGGCCAGAGCTACGACAATGCAAGTAACATGTCGAGTAAATATAATGGATTGCAAGCCCGTATCAAGCTTAATATGTGCCCTGCTCAGCACATTCTCTTAATCTTGTTGGGTCATGTGCTGCGGAGTGTTGTGTCGCTGCAGTTTCATTTTTTGGACTTTTACAAGCACTCTTTAAATTTTTCTCTGCTTCAACACATCGGTGGAGTATACTCAAGTCAGCCATTCATGGAGATGTCATCAAATCATTATCAACAACAAGGTGGTCAGCGCAGCTTTGCTGAAATACATTCTGCTTTGATCCAAATAGCAGAGGATGAAGACCAGACAGCAACTACAAGAAGCGAAGCAGCCAGCTTAGCATCAAAATTGGAAGATTTTGAATTGGCCTTACTCTGTGTGCTTTGGGACTGTATACTGGAACGGTTAAATGCCACGAACAAGACACTTCAGAAAATTGAAATTGAAATGGCTACTTGTGCTAACCTCTATGCAGGCTTAGTGGAATTTGTAAGCTCACTTCGCAATGATGAAGCTTTTGAAATGTTTGAAGAGAAAGCTAAACTGCTGGTGAAAGACTACAGTTACCGGGCTGATCATCAGCGGTCAAGGAAGAGGAAATGCAATTTTGAAGAGCCAGACAATGAAATTGTGTTGCTACCAAGGCAGAAATGTAAGACAGCTACATACTTCATCATTCTGGATTCACTGATTACAGAATTGGTGAAAAGAAAAGAAATCTACCAGAATCTCAATGACAAGTTTGGATTTCTGTTCAAAATTACTACTATGCCAGATGCAGAATTGAGAGAAGCTGCATTAAAGTTGCAACAACACCTTTCAGCAGATGTTCAGGACACATTTGTTGAAGAAATAGTTCATTTTTCTGGGTATATGAATCAGATTAAAGCTCCACCTGAAAAATGTGCACCCTCAGCTGCTTTGAAACATTTAAGAAATGCAGGTATCTCAGAAACCTTCCCTAATGTTGACATAGTGTATCGCCTTTACCTAACACTTCCAGCTACTAACTGTGAAGGAGAACGTTAATTTTCTGTTTTGAAAAGAGTGAAAAACCAGCTCCGTTCAACAATAAGCCAAGACAAATTGTGTAGCCTAGCCTTGTTGACCATTGAGTCTGATCTAACAAGAAATATTGATTTTCAGAATATAATTGATGATTTGGCCAATATGAAATCCAGAAAAAAGTTTATTTAAGAAGTGCCTGTGAATATAAACAATTCTTTACTTTCTTGAGTTTATATGATTTGATAGTCTTATGCATGATGCAATGATAGCAATAATGGTCAGTGATTTATAAAGGGAATAATAGTGCTGTAGTGGTTATGCTGAATATAATAGGTACATGATGTCACTACTTTAATAGCCTAATCTAGTAATACTATGCTGTCTTGAGTTTATTCTCTTTAAAATGCATGATTTAACAAGATAGTTATGATGGCTGTTGGTAAATGGTTTTGGTTGTCTTGATGTACTTTCCCTATTAAATTTAATCTAAATAGCCAGAATGTATTTAATTAGACCTTAAACAGGCTCACACCGACCCCCCCACCCCCAAGCTGGAAGGGGTCGCTTCGCTTACCCGTAACTCAAAGGGGCTCCACCAATCTGAATAGCCTAGGGCCCAGAGACTTCTTAATCCAGCCCTGGGCGATCCGAGAACCATTGTACCATATTCAGGGAAGCCAGACATATTGTGAAAGGCGTGCTAGAAGCAGCAGCATGAACAGAAATGGGTGATGCCACAGCACCTGAAGCAAGTGATGAAGCATCACCAGCAGAAGATACAGGGGTATGAGAAAAGTTGAGAGAATGGTCCAATGACAAAGCCAGGTCAGAACAGTGTGGGGGATCAGAATGGGGCCTGGGAGGAGAAAGGGTTTCACAGGGTGAAGACTCCATAACAATAGGTGCATCTTCTGTAATACGTATCTTCTTTCTTGTTATTTTAAGAAAAAAAAAAGGAAAGAAAAAAAAGAGGGACAGCGAAGGAACAGTCGCTAGGAGGCATGGAGGGGCCGAAAGCTCCTCCCCTCATCTGAGAGGGCCTCAAGCCCACTGGCAGTGAAGATGCAGCATGGAACCCATGCCATATCCTACCTTTCACACCAGTAAACCAGTGCTCTGGGATAGCAGCCTCACATCCACTGAGCTACCTCGGTGGACAAAAGAAAGGACGGTTGAAAACCCACCATAAAGCATACCTCCTTTGGCTGTCATCCCTAGAACTGACAGGCAGCTTCTGGAGATACACCCATCATCCAAAGGGCGCCTATTACAAAAAAGTAATTTTTAAAGATGGTAGTTTTACTCATTTTGTAATAAAGAGTTCGGGATACATAAATACACATTAAAATCAATTAATCTTTAATATTATATAAAAACACACATCTTTGGTATAGAGGTATTTAAAATATATATATGCATGTTACAATAATAAATTATAAATAGCATTTTACTAAAATAAATAATTCGTGACCCTACACAGGGTATAACTTCCTTGACACTACTGTCATATATATATATCTATGCTAAAATAATAAATTAAGTAACATTTAAAATAATAAATTACAATCAACTGCGTTTCTCACGACACTTATCCGAGTTGTGACGCTCTTTCTCCACCGTGTCACTTGACACCCTTTTCTCCGTGTAATACACTTTCGCAACCGTGTCACACTTGACACCCTTGTCTCTGCGTCACACTACCCGCATAGCGTCTTTGTCGAGGCCAGTCACATGACACTCTTCAATGTACACTACAACCAGGCCATCTTCAGTGTCACACGACACCCTCTTCTTCTCAGTGTTCCACTACCATCCTGTAGCATATCTCAGTGTTCCACTCCATCATACTTGCTTAAGTGTCACACTACGGTCCTAGCCCAGTTCAGTGTAACACTCCAACCTTTTCTTCATGTAATGTCCCACTAAACAGCATCCGATGACTCCGGCCCACAGTTGACCAGCGTAGGCGGTGAGTTCGCAGACATCACCGGTAGTCCTGTAAATACTCTCTAAGGCCGGTAGAAGTACACCGTAAGATGGTCTGGTGAGTACTATCTACCGCCTTCAAGACCAGTTGACACACCGCAAGGTGGTCTGATGCAGCACACACTATGTTGCAAGCTCACTGAATGCAGCCGTCAAATAACTGAGGCCAACAGACTCAGTGAGCTGCGGTGAGCGCTTCTTCTAAAATCAGTAGAAGCCAGTAGAATACTCTACTGCCAGTAGATGTGTACCATTAGGTGTTCAGGTACCTACTGCTTAGATGTGTACTGTGAGGTGTTCAGGTACTTAATGCTTCTAAAGCCAGTAGATGTGTACGATTAGGTGTTCAGGTACCTACTGCTTAGATGCGTACCGTGAGGTATTCAGATACATACTGCTTTGATGCATACCGTGAGATGTTCAGGTACATACTGCTTAGATGCGTACTGTGAGGTGTTCAGATACTTAATGCTGCGGTGCGTACCGTGAGGTGCTCAGGTACATAATGCTCTAAGGCCAGCTCAGCAGTCCCCGCAATGGGTTTGATGACTTACCCAGTGGTACTGCCGGCCGGCAGGTTAACTATTTAACCGCTAGTTTGGCAGGGGGCCATAACAGCGCCCCACCCACAACCCGGAAATCCGGAAAGAGAGCTGGGTATCCTCAGACAATTCAGATTCCACGGCAAACCACACTCCCCCTGAGGAACCTCACGGAGGGGGAAGAACCCCAGCATGCCACCCACACCTAGAAACTGTAATGCCTGAGGGGAGGGCCCCAGAGGCTACAAACAGGATGGGGAAAAAAAGGGAGGGTTGGGAGATGGGAGGGAAGGGAAAAGAAGGGGGGTATTGGGAGGTAGGGATAGGGAAGGGAGGATTGGGGGGTACTTAGACTCGGTCTAGGGAAGGAGACCAAAGGATTTGATTCCTGAGACCAAGAGCCTCTTCGCCACGTCAAGGAGCCCCCTTTGAAGAAGGGCAGTGGTGGAGGCAGTGGTTGAGGCAATAATAAGTCCACCCTCTCTCCTCCTCCCTCTCTTCCAGATGCCAACAAGAGTCTTCAATGAAGGTACGTAAATGTGGTTTTAAATGTTTATTGGATGTTTATGTATTGTATTACTCATTTAATACTATATGTATGTTTTAAGTACTATATGTATGTTAAAATACAGCTATTCTTTAAAAAAGGTATTTTTTTGTGAATATTTTGGAACGGATTAATTTTTTTTTAACACATCGGCCGATTCCCACCAAGGCAGGGTGGCCCAAAAAGAAAAACTTTCATCATCATTCACTCCATCACTGTCTTGCCAGAGGGGTGCTTTACACTACAGTTATAAAACTGCAGCATTAACACCCCTCCTTCAGAGTGCAGACATTGTACTTTCCATCTCCAGGACTCAAGTCTGGCCTGCCAGTTTCCCTGAATCCCTACCCCGGATTCCTTCCACTACAGATTTATATACTCTCGAAGTCAATCTGTTTTGTTCCATTCTCTCTACATGTTCGAACCACCTAAACAACCCTTCCTCAGCCCTCTGGATAATAGGTTTGATAATCCCACACCTTCTCCTAATTTCTGAACTACGAATTCTCTGCATTATATTCACACCACACATTGCCCTCAGACATGACATCTCCACTGCCTCCAGCCTCCTCCTCATTGCAACATTCATCACCCATACAAGAGTGTGGTACAACTATACTCTCACACATTCCCCTCTTTGCTTTTATGGACAAAGTTCTTTGTCTCCACAGACTCCCAAGTGCAGCACTCACCCTTTTCCCCCCTCATCAATTCTATGATTCACCTCATCCATCACAGCCCCATCTGCTGACACGTCCACTCCTAAATATCTGAATACATTCACCTCCTCCATACTCTCTCCCTCCAATCTGATATCCAATCTTTTGTCACCTAATCTTTTTGTTATCTTCATCACCTTACTCTTTCCTATACAGTGGACCCCCGCCTTATGATATTAATCCATTCCTGAGAGCTCATCGTAAGCTGAAATTATCGTTAGCCGAATTAATTTTCCCCATAAGAAATAATGGAAATCAAATTAATCCGTTCCTGACACCCCAAAGTATGAAAAAATAAATTTTCTTTACCACATGAAATATTAATTTTAATACACACAAACTGAAGAAGACATGCACAATTACTACTCTACTAAGAAGAGAATACATGACACTTACCTTTATTGAAGATCTGGTGATAATTGATGGGATGGGAGGAGGGGAGAGTGTGGAAGTTATTGTTTAGAAGGGGAATCCCCTTCCATTAGGACTTGAGGTAGCAAGTCGTTTTCCGGGGTTACTTCCTTTCTTCTTTTAATGCCACTAGGACCAGCTTGAGAGTCACTGGACCTCTGTCGCACAACAAATCTGTCCATAGAGCTCTGTACCTCCCGTTCCTTTAAGACTTTATTAAAATGGGCCATAACATTGTCATTGTACAGGTTGTCAACACGGCTTGCAGTAGCTGTGTCAGAGTGATTTTCATCCATGAAGGTTTGCAGTTTAACCCACTTTGCACACATTTCCTTAATCTTTGAAGTAGACAACTTCCTCAATTTCTCTCTCCCCTCCTCCGAAGCAGTTTCCTCAGGTCTGGCCTCTTGTTGTTGAAGATGATCTTGCAGCTCATCAGTGGTTAGTTCTTCATTGTCCTCCTCCACCAACTCTTCCACATCCTCCCCACTAACCTCCAACCCCAAGGACTTCCCCAATGCCACAATGGATTCCACAACTGGCATACGCTTCTCAAAGTTAGCCCCAAACCCTTCAAAATCCCTTTCTTCTACACATTGTGGCCACAGTTTCTTCCAAGGAGAGTTCAAGGTCCTCTTAGTCACTCCCTCCCAAGCCTTACCTATAAGGTTTACACAACTGAGGATACTAAAGTGATCTTTCCAAAACTCTCTTAGAGTCAATCAAGTGTCTGAGGTCACTTCAAAGCACTTTTGAAACATAGATTTTGTGTAAGATAAGATAAGATTTCGTTCGGATTTTTAACCCCAGAGGGTTAGTCACCCAGGATAACCCAAGAAAGTCAGTGCATCATCGAGTTTTTTGAAGTTTGAAATGACCTGCTGGTCCATGGGCTGCAGGAAAGGAGTGGTATTAGAAGGCAAAAACTTGACCTTAATGAAGCTCATGTCTCCAGAAAGTCCCTCTGCCAAGTCTGAAGGATGACCAGGAGCATTGTCTAATACCAGGAGGCACTTAAGGTCCAATTTCTTTTCCATTAGGTAATTTTTCACAGTGGGGGCAAGTGCATGGTGTAACCAGTCATAGAAAAAGCCCCTAGTGACCCATGCCTTACTGTTTGCCCTCCACAGCACACACAAATTAGCCTTGACGACATTGTTTTGCCTGAACGCTCTGGGAGTTTCAGAGTGATACACCAATAAAGGCTTCACTTTGCAATCACCACTAGCATTAGCACACATCAAAAGAGTAGGCCTGTCTTTCATAAGCTTATGTCCTGGGAGTACCTTTTCCTCCTGAGTAATGTAGGTCCTGCTTGGCACTTTCTTCCAAAACAGGCCTGTTTCGTTGCAATTAACCCTTTGAGGGTTTTGGTCGTACTAGTACGTCTTACGCGTAGGGGTTTTTGACGTACTAGTATGCATAAATTCTAGCGGCCTCAAATCTAGTGGGAGAAAGCTGGTAGGCCTTCATATGAAAGAATGGGTCTATGTGGTCAGTGTGCACAGTCTAAAAAAAATCCTGCAGCACACAGTGCATAATGAGAAAAAAAAAACTTTGACCATTTTTTTGGAATAAATCAGCGACTTTGCAGTGTATTTTCGTATGGTATTTATTGTTGTATTCTAGTTTTCTTGGTCTCATTTTATAGAATGGAAGACATATTACAGAAATTGAGATGATTTTGACTGGGTTTACAATGAAAGGTGCCTTGAAATTGAGCTCAAAGTAGCAGAAATGTTTGATTTTTACCAAACTTCAAAAGTAAACAAATCGTGCCAAGCGTGCAATACACGTCAACTGGTGAGTCTAATATTCTTTCACAAGTGCAACAATAATATTTATACCATTTTTTACACTAATGCAGTAGTCTGCATAACAGTAAATCTTATATTTTTTGTGAGAATAAAAATTCAAAGTGGAAAGCAAAAGAATATAAGAGGGGCCTTGAGACGTGACTAATGACTAGAGGAAATGTCATTTTAGTGCCACGAATGTCTTTCTTGTTTATTCTGGACCCTATTCGGAAATTGGCATCTTTTGAAATTTGTGTGAAATTGGCAAAATTGCTAAATTCTGACCACTGTACTGGATAGTTGAATTTCATAAATGGGTGGTTTCTTGCACCCATTCGATAGAAAAAATGGAGTTCTAGCGAAATATTCATGTTTTTTGTCGACTAGTACAGTGAAATTGGCCGAAAATGGGGCTCAAAGTGGGCAAAATCACCGACCAGTATGTTTTAAATAAGTGACCCACTGATCAGAGCAGATCGACTGGTCCGGACCCTTGACTGGTCCGAACCCTTGACTGGTCTGAACCCGGGACTGGTTTCAAACAGTTTCGTTGGACAATAAAGCAGACTGTAAACGGATGGGGTTGTAGGCGCCCTTATAAACACAAACATTAAAAATCAGGAACGTGACGGTAAGCTGTCCAATATACAAAAAGAGTTAGAAACAGAAATACAAATAGCTAGAGCTTCATTTAAGGTTATTAATATAATATTCAAGAGGTTGCTAGTAGAATTGCAGTAAATCAACCATTCAAATCATTATGAAGCTGTGTGTAGTCTGTGGTCAGTCAAACAAACGGGCTTCCACATGGATAAATTGTCATTTTTGTGGAAATTGGTGTCACGCCCCTTGTGCAGATATCCCAGAACTAGCTACAAGCAGTATTAAAACAGAGAAGTGTTTCTGGGTATGCCCAAATGAGGAAAATCTGTGGACTAAAATCACAAGGGTATTAAAAGAGGACAACATCAAAGCTGCTTTCATAGAAAACCTGGAAGCTTTCTACAACAGATGGGAACATAAAAAGTCTGGGCTGAATGGTACTGCCCTTGATACTGGCCATGTAGTCACAAACTGTAAGGCTGGAGGTGATGTCCTGGGAGACAGTAATAGTAAAGCTGGAGGTGCTGTCCTGGGAGACAGTAATGGTGAAGCTGGAGGTGCTGTCCTGGGAGACAGAAATGGTGAAGCTGGAGATACTGTCCTGGGAGACAGTAATGGTGAAGCTGGAGATTTTGTCCAGGTAGTCCGGAATTATACGCAGGAAGGAATACATATAAATGACCTCATAGGGGACAGGAGCCATAGTAGGGAAACAAGTGTAGTCAAAGATAAGATAAAACCAATATTGCAAACTAGAAATACCGCAGGAAATAGCAAACAAGAGGACTCCAATAGCAATAGTGAGGATAAATTACCAAAAACAACTGGTGGGAGCTCCATTGTTGGTGCTAGGGAGGATAGAAGTAAGACAGGGAAACATGCACCAACAGGGAATACAGTCACAGAAACCCAAGGCAAGCGGAAACCAAGCCTGTGCACATACTATGCACTTGGTATCTGCTGGCATGGGATATCTGGAAAAACAGATGGGACGTGCAACTATGACCACCCTAGAAAATGCCATGCCCATATGACAACAGGAAAATGCAAACTCCCTTCCTGTAAGCTTTTTCACCCTGAAATGTGTACCTCTTCAGTACAGGAAAGACTGTGCTATAACTTAAATTGCCAGGCATACCATCTAAAGGGGACAAAAAGATACAAAACATCCAGGCCATGGGAAAACCTGGGTAGCCACAGCCACTCAAGAGGGAGAGGTTTTTTAGTGCCAGGAAGGAAAAAAAACTGGCAGGAAATGGCAGAAATCGTACACCAAATCCAGTCATTCCTGGAGTGGAACCACAGTCGATGGCCTCCACTCCAAACCAACAGATACAGATACTAATGCCGGAAAAAAAATCCCCCCCCAGTACCAACAATACCACCAGTCCGATAACATTCTTCTTTGCAAATATACAGGGTCTAAAGCCAGCAACAAACAACAAAATACCTTTCATCCGTGGACTGCTTGCAGAGGCAAAGGCAATGTTCGCGGCTTTCACTGAGACCCACATAAAGGATCACTTGGACAATGAAATATGGATCCCAGGTTACAACCTATACAGATGTGACAGAGTGAACAGGCAAAAGGGGGGGGTTGGCCTGTACATTGCAGAGTCACTTGTTTGCACAGAACTGCTTAATGCCTCAAATGACGTAGTGGAAGTTTTAGCAGTAAAGGTCGAGAACCAAAACCTAGTCATTGTGGTAGTCTACAAGCCTCCGGATGCAACATCCCAGCAATTCCAGGAACAGCTGTTAAAAACTGACCACTGTCTGGAAAATCTTCCAGCTCCTGCACCCAACATCTTGCTCCTGGGGGATTTCAACTTAAGGCACCTAAAATGGAGGAATATAGCAAATAATATTGTTGCAGTAATAACACCAGGAGGCAGCTCTGATGAAAACTCACACTCACACGAGCTTTTAAATCTCTGCACAAAATTCAATTTAAACCAGCAAATAATAGAGCCTACTAGACTGGAGAATACACTAGACCTCATATTCACTAACAATGATGATCTGATAAGAAATGTCACCATATCAAAAACAATATACTCAGATCACAACATAATTGAGGTTCAGACATGTATGCGAGGAGCCCCAGACCGACAAAATGAGACTAGTCACGAGGGAGCATTCACCAAATTCAACTTCAATAACAAAAACATAAAGTGGGACCAAGTAAACCAAGTCCTAACCGATATAAGCTGGGAAGATATACTAAGCAACACAGACCCAAACTTATGCCTAGAACAGATTAACTCGGTGGCACTCGATGTATGCACAAGGCTTATTCCTCTAAGAAAAAGGAGGAGTAGATGTAAAATAGAAAGAGACAGGCGCTCCCTTTACAGGCGACGGAAAAGAATAACAGAGCGGCTAAAAGAGGTCAATATATCTGAAATGCGCAGGGAGACACTGGTCAGAGAAATAGCAAGCATCGAACTTAAGCTAAAAGAATCCTTTAGGAGTCAGGAATCGCGGGAAGAACTAAAAGCTATAAATGAAATCGAAAGAAACCCAAAGTATTTCTTCTCCTATGCCAAATCAAAATCGAGAACAACGCCCAGTATTGGGCCCCTACTTAAACAAGATGGGTCCTACACAGATGACAGCAAGGAAATGAGTGAGCTACTCAAGTCCCAATATGACTCAGTTTTTAGCAAGCCGCTAACCAGACTGAGAGTCGAAGATCAAAATGAATTTTTTATGAGAGAGCCACAAAATTTGATTAACACAAGCCTATCCGATGTTATCCTGACGCCAAATGACTTCGAACAGGCGATAAATGACATGCCCATGCACTCTGCCCCAGGGCCAGACTCATGGAACTCTGTGTTCATCAAGAACTGCAAGAAGCCCCTATCACGAGCCTTTTCCATCCTATGGAGAGGGAGCATGGACACGGGGGTCGTCCCTCAGTTACTAAAAACAACAGACATAGCCCCACTCCACAAAGGGGGCAGTAAAGCAACAGCAAAGAACTACAGACCAATAGCACTAACATCCCATATCATAAAAATCTTTGAAAGGGTCCTAAGAAGCAAGATCACCACCCATCTAGAAACCCATCAGTTACACAACCCAGGGCAACATGGGTTTAGAACAGGTCGCTCCTGTCTGTCTCAACTACTGGATCACTACGACAAGGTCCTAAATGCACTAGAAGACAAAAAGAATGCAGATGTAATATATACAGACTTTGCAAAAGCCTTCGACAAGTGTGACCATGGCGTAATAGCGCACAAAATGCGCGCTAAAGGAATAACAGGAAAAGTCGGTCGATGGATCTATAATTTCCTCACTAACAGAACACAGAGAGTAGTCGTCAACAGAGTAAAGTCCGAGGCAGCTACGGTGAAAAGCTCTGTTCCACAAGGCACAGTACTAGCTCCCATCTTGTTCCTCATCCTCATATCCGACATAGACAAGGATGTCAGCCACAGCACCGTGTCTTCCTTTACAGATGACACCCGAATCTGCATGACAGTGTCTTCCATTGCAGACACTGCAAGGCTCCAGGCGGACATCAACCAAATCTTTCAGTGGGCTGCAGAAAACAATATGAAGTTCAACGATGAGAAATTTCAATTACTCAGATATGGTAAACATGAGGAAATTAAATCTTCATCAGAGTACAAAACAAATTCTGGCCACGAAATAGAGCGAAACACCAACGTCAAAGACCTGGGAGTGATTATGTCGGAGGATCTCACCTTCAAGGACCATAACATTGTATCAATCGCATCTGCTAGAAAAATGACAGGATGGATAATGAGAACCTTCAAAACTAGGGAGGCCAAGCCCATGATGACACTCTTCAGGTCACTTGTTCTATCTAGGCTGGAATATTGCTGCACTCTAACAGCACCTTTCAAGGCAGGTGAAATTGCCGACCTAGAAAATGTACAGAGAACTTTCACGGCGCGCATAACGGAGATAAAACACCTCAATTACTGGGAGCGCTTGAGGTTTCTAAACCTGTATTCCCTGGAACGCAGGAGGGAGAGATACATGATTATATACACCTGGAAAATCCTAGAGGGACTAGTACCGAACTTGCACACGAAAATCACTCACTACGAAAGCAAAAGACTTGGCAGACGATGCACCATCCCCCCAATGAAAAGCAGGGGTGTCACTAGCACGTTAAGAGACCATACAATAAGTGTCAGGGGCCCGAGACTGTTCAACTGCCTCCCAGCACACATAAGGGGGATTACCAACAAACCCCTGGCAGTCTTCAAGCTGGCACTGGACAAGCACCTAAAGTCAGTTCCTGATCAGCCGGGCTGTGGCTCGTACGTTGGTTTGCGTGCAGCCAGCAGCAACAGCCTGGTTCATCAGGCGCTGATCCACCAGGAGGCCTGGTCACAGACCGGGCCGCGGGGGCGTTGACCCCCGAAACTCTCTCCAGGTAAACTCCAGGTCCAGGTAATGCGTAAACATCGCCGAGACCGCTAACTTTGCGAGAGCATAATTCCGTAAGTTTTCTATCAAATTTTAAACTTTTGGTGTCTTTATGATCGGGAAAAGATTCTCTATCTTTTCATCAGAGAATTTTTTTTTTTTTTTTAAATTTGGCCGACCCTGAGAACGAGTTTCGGAGAGGGCCTGTCGACCCTCAATTCTTCACTGTCTATGTACTCCTTGAATTCCTTCACATATTTTTCAGCCGCTTTTTGGTCCGAACTGGCAGCCTCACTATGCCTTATCACACTATGTATGCCACTACAATTCTTAAATCTTTCAAACCAACCTTTGCTGGCCTTAAATTCACTCACATCACTAGTTGCAGGCATTTTTCTAATTAAATCATCATGCAACTTCCTAGCCTTTTCACATAGGATTGCTTGAGAGATGCTATCTCCTGCTATCTGTTTTTCATTTATCCACACCAGTAACAGTCTCTCAACATCTTCTATCACTTGCAATCTCTGTTTCAAAAACAAACTTGCATCTTTTGCAAGAACAGCTTCCTTGATTGCCGTTTTGTTGGCCAAGATAATAGCGATGGTTGATTGGGGTTTGGTATACAACCTGGCCAGCTCCGAGACACACACTCCACTTTCATACTTAGCAATTATCTCTTTCTTCATTTCCATAGTAATTTTCACCCTTTTTACCACAGGGTTGGCACTAGAAGCTTTCTTGGGGCCCATGGTGACTTATTTTGCAGTTAAAAGCACTAAAAACACTGTGATAATATGAAATGTACCGAATGTATGCTTAGATGCGACTGCACTGGCTGTTTTGTAAACACTGGCACCCACGGGGCAGCTGAGGCCACGCGTGGGACGCGTCACAGACAAATCACGTAAGGCAAGTTTTTTATCGTGAGGCGAGGCAAAATTTTGCGTTCAAATGCTTCGTATGGCGGATTTAATGTAATGCGATGTGTTCATAAGGTGGGGTCCACTGTATTCACTTTTAATTTTCTTCTTTTACATGCCCTACCAAATTCATCCACCAACCTCTGCAACTTCTCTTCAGAATCTCCCAGAAGCACAGTGTCATCAGGAAAGAGCAACTGTGACAACTCCCACTTTGTGTTAGATTCTTTATCTTTTAACCCCATACCGCTTTCCAACACCTGAGCATTCACTTCTCTTACTACTCCATCTGTAAATATAATGAGCAACATGATGACATCACACATCCCTGTCTAAGGCCTACTTTTACTGGGAAATAATCTCCCTCTCACCTACATACTCTAACCTGAGCCTCACTATCCTCATAAAAACTTTTCACTGCTTTCAATAACCTACCTCCTGTTCCATACATTTGCACATCTGCCACATTGCATCCCCTATCCATCCTCTCATATGCCTTTTCCAAATCCATAAATGCCACAAAAACCTCTTTACCCTTATCTAAATACTGTTCACCTATATGTTTCACTGTAAACACTTGGTCTACACACCCCCTACCTTTCCTAAAGCCTCCTTGTTCATCTGCTCTCCGTCTTACTCTTAATTCAATAATAACTCTACCATACACTTTACCAGGTATACTCAACAGACTTATTCCCCTATAATTTTTGCACTCTCTCTTTTATCCCTTTTGCCTTTATACAAAGGAACTATGCATGCTCTCTGCCAATCCCTAGGTACCTTACCCTCTTCCATACATTCAGGGCCAGATTAAGAAGTCTCCGGGCCCTAGGCTATTCAGATTGGCGGGGCCCCTTTGAGTTACGGGTAAGTGAAGCGACCCCTTCCAGCTTGGGGGTGGGGGGGTCGGTGTGAGCCTGTTTAAGGTCTAATTAAATACATTCTGGCTATTTAGATTAAATTTAATAGGGAAAGTACATCAAGACAACCAAAACCATTTACCAACAGCCATCATAACTATATTGTTAAATCATGCATTTTAAAGAGAATAAACTCAAGACAGCATAGTATTACTAGATTAGGCTATTAAAGTAGTGACATCATGTACCTATTATATTCAGCATAACCACTACAGCACTATTATTCCCTTTATAAATCACTGACCATTATTGTTATCATTGCATCATGCATAAGACTATCAAATCATATAAACTACAGAAAATTGGAGAGGAATCATCCATACTCACCCATTAACAGGAAAACACAGCTGTTCTGATGTAAACAAAGGCGTGTTGAGTGTTGCCATCTACGGTTAGGTTTATTTATTTTTATTTTATTTTATTTCATTATTTATTTTTGTTTTGATTTATTTTTAAAAATAAATTTTACTCTCCAAACACTTGAACTTTTTAGGTAGGAACCCCTTTGCACTTGCACCATGTGCGCAGTCTTGGATGAGCCTCTGAACCCCTTGGACCGCGGGGCCCCCAAATGCACGGGGCCCTAGGCAAATGCCTAGTTTGCCTATGCGGTAATACAGCCCTGCATACATTTATTAAATAATTGCACCAACCACTCCAAAACTATATCCCCACCTGCTTTTAACATTTCTATCTTTATCCCATCACTCCCAGCTGCCTTACCCCTTTTCATTCTACCCACTGCCTCATGAATTTCCCCCACACTCACAACTGGCTCTTCCTCACTCCTACAAGATGTTATTTCTCCTTGCCCTATACACGAAATTACAGCTTCTTTATCTTCATCAACATTTAACAATTCCTCAAAATATTCCCTCCATCTTCCCGATTCCTCTAACTCTCCTCTCCTATTTTTAACAGTTAAATCCATTTGTTCCCTAGGCTTCAACTGACATGTAAGTATAATTATCAGAGCATATATAAAATATGAAATAACTTTTAAAAACACTTGAAATTTTGGAGTTCCAGACATAATGTAGAGACATAGTGCTTACAGAGCTCACGGAGAATGTAAACAAACCGGGTGGGGAGTGGTAACTGTATTAGAAAGTCAGGTGGGGGAGCCGTATAGAGAGTTTTGGTCATAATTTGAAATGAGTGCATTAGCAGAATGCCGTAAAGCGAAACGCTGTAATGCGGGGCCCTACAGTATACAGCGGAACCTGTTTCTGTATGCCCTGGTTTTTGCAGAATTTGGTTTTTGAAAAGCTGCAAGACCTTCAACTGGAACAGCAACAGACCACAGCTGAGGAAACTCCTTCAGAGAAGGAAGAGGAGAGAGGAAAGAATGTGACTTCTTCAGTGATTAAGGACATGTGCACAAAGTGGAATGAGTTCCAAAATTTTGTGGAGAAATATCACTAAGAAAGTTGTTGCAAGCCGTGTCTGCAGCATGTTCAATGACAATACCTTGTCTCATTTTAGGCATATCTGGACCTCTCTGGACAGATTTTTTTGTGCAACAGGGGTCCAGTGACTCTCAAGCTGGTCCTAGTGCCAGTAAAAGACAAAGAAGGGAAGTAACCCTAGATAGGGCCTTGATATCTGAAGTCCTTATGGAGAGGGATTCCCCTTCCAAACAATAACCTCTCCTCCTCCCTATCCCCTCCTCACCATCTTCCATATTCTAACAAGAGTCTTCAATAAAGGTAAAAGTGATGTTAAATGTTCATTTATCCATTACATCAGTCATTTATATTTATTTCTCATTGTTTTTGGTATGTAAAGCTATAGTTATTCTCTATAAAATGTATCTCTTGTAAATATTTTTGGGTGTCTGGAACGGATTAATTATAATAATAATAATAATATCTTTATTTACTACAAGTACATGTACAAGGTATACAGTCCTAGCTGACAACAATGATAATACTACTATATAGAAACTCCCTTGTTATGCTCTGCATTTCGGGCAAATTAGGTCAGTGTCCCAGGATGCGACCTACACCAGTCGACTAACACCCAGGTACCCATTTTACTGATGGGGAACATAGACAACAGGTGGAAAGAAACACGTCCAATGTTTCTACTCTGGCTGGGAATCGAACCCGGGCCCTCGCCGTGTGAAGCGAGAGCGTTAGCCACCATGGGAAATATTGCTTCAGTTTTTGTACAATTCAGTTTTTGTCAGACTTTCTGGAATGAATTAATCACAAAAACCAAGGTTCCAGTGTGTGTGTGTGTGTGTGTGTGTGTGTGTGAGTGTGTCTATATATATATATATATATATATATATATATATATATATATATATATATATATATATATATATATATATGTCGTGCCGAATAGGCAGAACTTGCGATCTTGGCTTAAATAGCAACGCTCATCTTGCCATATAGGACAATTGAAAATTTGTGTATGCAATAATTTCGCCAATATCATTCTGAACCTAACGAAAAAAATATATTTCACTGTGTTTGTTTAGTATTAAATTATTGTAAACAAATCTAAAATATATTTAGTTGGGTTAGGCTAAAATAAATTGCGCTTGTTATAATAAGGTTAGGTAAGTTTTCTAAGTTCCTTTTGGTGCAAAATTATAAATTTTTACATCAACATTAATGAAAAAAATATATCTTTATACGTATAAGAGAAAATTTTAGAAAGGACTTAATTTTAAATGAGTTCTTCCTAATTGACCAGTTTTACATATTCGGCACGACATATTATATATATATATATTATATATATATATATATATTATATATATATATATTATGTATATATATATTATATATATATTATATATATATATATTATAAACACGCTAGATAACAGGGATATCTTGCTACTCCTACTTACACTTTGGTCACACTTCACAGACACGCACATGCATATATATATACATACATCTAGGTTTTTCTCCTTTTTCTAAATAGCTCTTGTTCTTCTTTATTTCTTCTATTGTCCATGGGGAAGTGGAAAAGAATCTTTCCTCCGTAAGCCATGCGTGTCGTATGAGGCGACTAAAATGCCGGGAGCAATGGGCTAGTAACCCCTTCTCCTGTAGACACTTACTAAAAAAGAGAAGAAGAAAAACTTTATAAAACTGAGATGCTTAAATGTGCGTGGATGTAGTGCGGATGACAAGAAACAGATGATTGCTGATGTTATGAATGAAAAGAAGTTGGATGTCCTGGCCCTAAGCGAAACAAAGCTGAAGGGGGTAGGAGAGTTTCAGTGGGGGGAAATAAATGGGATTAAATCTGGAGTATCTGAGAGAGTTAGAGCAAAGGAAGGGGTAGCAGTAATGTTAAATGATCAGTTATGGAAGGAGAAAAGAGAATATGAATGTGTAAATTCAAGAATTATGTGGATTAAAGTAAAGGTTGGATGCGAGAAGTGGGTCATAATAAGCGTGTATGCACCTGGAGAAGAGAGGAATGCAGAGGAGAGAGAGAGATTTTGGGAGATGTTAAGTGAATGTATAGGAGCCTTTGAACCAAGTGAAAGAGTAATTGTGGTAGGGGACCTGAATGCTAAAGTAGGAGAAACTTTTAGAGAGGGTGTGGTAGGTAAGTTTGGGGTGCCAGGTGTAAATGATAATGGGAGCCCTTTGATTGAACTTTGTATAGAAAGGGGTTTAGTTATAGGTAATACATATTTTAAGAAAAAGAGGATAAATAAGTATACAAGATATGATGTAGGGCGAAATGACAGTAGTTTGTTGGATTATGTATAGGTAGATAAAAGACTGTTGAGTAGACTTCAGGATGTACATGTTTATAGAGGGGCCACAGATATATCAGATCACTTTCTAGTTGTAGCTACACTGAGAGTAAAAGGTAGATGGGATACAAGGAGAATAGAAGCATCAGGGAAGAGAGAGGTGAAGGTTTATAAACTAAAAGAGGAAGCAGTTAGGGTAAGATATAAACAGCTATTGGAGGATAGATGGGCTAATGAGAGCATAGGCAATGGGGTCGAAGAGGTATGGGGTAGGTTTAAAAATGTAGTGTTAGAGTGTTCAGCAGAAGTTTGTGGTTACAGGAAAGTGGGTGCGGGAGGGAAGAGGAGCGATTGGTGGAATGATGATGTAAAGAGAGTAGTAAGGGAGAAAAAGTTAGCATATGAGAAGTTTTTACAAAGTAGAAGTGATGCAAGGAGGGAAGAGTATATGGAGAAAAAGAGAGAGGTTAAGAGAGTGGTGAAGCAATGTAAAAAGAGAGCAAATGAGAGAGTGGGTGAGATGTTATCAACAAATTTTGTTGAAAATAAGAAAAAGTTTTGGAGTGAGATTAACAAGTTAAGAAAGCCTAGAGAACAAATGGATTTGTCAGTTAAAAATAGGAGAGGAGAGTTATTAAATGGAGAGTTAGAGGTATTGGGAAGATGGAGGGAATATTTTGAGGAATTGTTAAATGTTGATGAAGATAGGGAAGCTGTGATTTCGTGTATAGGGCAAGGAGGAATAACATCTTGTAGGAGTGAGGAAGAGCCAGTTGTGAGTGTGGGGGAAGTTCGTGAGGCAGTAGGTAAAATGAAAGGGGGTAAGGCAGCCGGGATTGATGGGATAAAGATAGAAATGTTAAAAGCAGGTGGGGATATAGTTTTGGAGTGGTTGGTGCAATTATTTAATAAATGTATAGAAGAGGGTAAGGTACCTAGGGATTGGCAGAGAGCATGCATAGTTCCTTTGTATAAAGGCAAAGGGGATAAAAGAGAGTGCAAAAATTATAGGGGGATAAGTCTGCTGAGTATACCTGGTAAAGTGTATGGTAGAGTTATTATTGAAAGAATTAAGAGTAAGACGGAGAATAGGATAGCAGATATACAAGGAGGCTTTAGGAAAGGTAGGGGGTGTGTGGACCAGGTGTTTACAGTGAAACATATAAGTGAACAGTATTTAGATAAGGCTAAAGAGGTCTTTGTGGCATTTATGGATTTGGAAAAGGCGTATGACAGGGTGGATAGGGGGGCAATGTGGCAGATGTTGCAAGTGTATGGTGTAGGAGGTAGGTTACTGAAAGCAGTGAAGAGTTTTTACGAGGATAGTGAGGCTCAAGTTAGAGTATGTAGGAAAGAGGGAAATTATTTCCCAGTAAAAGTAGGCCTTAGACAAGGATGTGTGATGTCACCGTGGTTGTTTAATATATTTATAGATGGGGTTGTAAGAGAAGTAAATGCGAGGGTCTTGACAAGAGGCGTGGAGTTAAAAGATAAAGAATCACACACAAAGTGGGAGTTGTCACAGCTGCTCTTTGCTGATGACACTGTGCTCTTGGGAGATTCTGAAGAGAAGTTGCAGAGATTGGTGGATGAATTTGGTAGGGTGTGCAAAAGAAGAAAATTAAAGGTGAATACAGGAAAGAGTAAGGTTATGAGGATAACAAAAAGATTAGGTGACGAAAGATTGAATATCAGATTGGAGGGAGAGAGTATGGAGGAGGTGAATGTATTCAGATATTTGGGAGTGGACGTGTCAGTGGATGGGTCTATGAAAGATGAGGTGAATCATAGAATTGATGAGGGAAAAAGAGTGAGTGGTGCACTTAGGAGCCTGTGGAGACAAAGAACTTTGTCCTTGGAGGCAAAGAGGGGAATGTATGAGAGTATAGTTTTACCAACGCTCTTATATGGGTGTGAAGCATGGGTGATGAATGTTGCAGCGAGGAGAAGGCTGGAGGCCTTGGAGATGTCATGTCTGAGGGCAATGTGTGGTGTGAATATAATGCAGAGAATTCGTAGTTTGGAAGTTAGGAGGAGGTGCGGGATTACCAAAACTGTTGTCCAGAGGGCTGAGGAAGGGTTGTTGAGGTGGTTCGGACATGTAGAGAGAATGGAGCAAAACAGAATGACTTCAAGAGTGTATCAGTCTGTAGTGGAAGGAAGGCGGGGTAGGGGTCGGCCTAGGAAAGGTTGGAGAGAGGGGGTAAAGGAGGTTTTGTGTGCGAGGGGCTTGGACTTCCAGCAGGTATGCATGAGCGTGTTTGATAGGAGTGAATGGAGACAAATGGTTTTTAATACTTGATGTGCTGTTGGAGTGTGAGCAAAGTAACATTTATGAAGGGGTTCAGGGAAACCGGCAGGCCGGACTTGAGTCCTGGAGATGGGAAGTACAGTGCCTGCACTCTGAAGGAGGGGTGTTAATGTTGCAGTTTAAAAACTGGAGTGTAAAGCACCCTTCTGGCAAGACAGTGATGGAGTGAATGATGGTGAAAGTTTTTCTTTTTCGGGCCACCCTGCCTTGGTGGGAATCGGCCAGTGTGATAATAAATAAAAAAATATACAGTGGATCCTCGGGTAACGCCTTTAATCCGTTCCAGGGAGCTAGCCTTTAGCCGATTTAGCCTGTAGCTGAATTAATTTTCCCCATAAGAAATATTGGAAATCGAATTAATCCGTTCCAGACGCCCAAAAGTATTAAATAAAATAATTGTTTTTTTTACATGAAATATACATTTCCCTACAGAGAAAACAATGATACATGCACAATAAACAATACTGAAATGACACTTACCTTTATTGTGGACTTGTTGATGAGTGATGAGATGGGACATTGTTTTTATTGAACACTCTGGGACATGCAGGGAGTGTAGCTGGCATGCAGGGAGTGTAGCAGGCATGCAGGGAGTGTAGCTGACATGCAGGGAGTGTAGCATGCATGCAGGGAGTGTAGCAGGCATGCAGGAAGTGTAGCAGGCATGCAGGGAATGTAGCTACGAGTTTTTCCTTGAATTTTATTGTGTTTCTTTCCTTCCTTATCACAGGGCTGGCACTAGAAACTTTGTTTGGGCCCATGGTGGATTATTTAGCAGTTACAAGCACTAAAAACAATGGAATAATAAAAAATACATATCACACGTATGCGTGGAATCATTTGCAACGGCTTGTTAACAATGGCACACTGGCTGTACATGAGTCATGGAGTTTTCGGGCCGCTCAGGCAGCACGGACACATTCGGGACGAAAGCCCTTAACTGAGTTATTTGGTGTTAGCCGAGCCAATATTTTCAAGCCAAAGTGAGCCATTATCCGATTTTGGCACTAACCGATGACACCTTTACCCAAGGGTTCATTGTATGTATAAGTATATATATATAAGAACATTAGAACATAAGAATGGAGGTACACTGCAGAAGGCCTACTGGCCCATGCAGGGCAGGTCCTCATCAAAACAACCTCTACCTACAACTACTCAAGAAATAACTCCCATACATAAGAACATAAGAATGGAGGAGCACTACAGAAGGCCTATTGGCCCATGTGAGGCAGGTCCTTATCAAAACGACCTCTACCTTAAGCTACCCAAGAAATAACTCCCGTACCCAATGACACCAATCAAACCCAGCCCCTCCCACTCATATATTTGTCCAGTCTCTTCTTAAAGCTACCCAAGGTCCTAGCCTCTATCACCCCACTGGGAAGACTGTAGATGAATGGTTCAGAGAACCGACATGTTGATAAATTAGACACATGTGCAACTCTTGGGTATCTTTATTGAGGAAACGTTTCGCCACACAGTAGCTTCATCAGTCCATACGTAGGAGAAACTTGAAGAACAGGAGGAGAATGAGGTAATCATTCCCTCAACCTTGAGTCGATGTGTTCAGTCCATCAATCTTGAATAGATTGATGGACTGAACACATCGACTCAAGGTTGAGGGACTGATTACCTCATTCTCCTCCTGTTCTTCAAGTTTCTCCTACGTATGGACTGATGAAGCCACTGTGTGGCGAAACGTTTCCTCAATAAAGATACCCAAGAGTTGCACATGTGTCTAATTTATCAACTGGGAAGACTGTTCCACACATCTACAACTCTGTTAGAAAAGCAATACTTACCTTTGTCCTTTCTAGATCTAAATTTATCCAACTTAAATCCATTATTTCTGGTTCTTACCTGGTTCAACACATTCAGTACTTTATTAATATCTCCTTTGTTTATACCCGTCATCCACTTATACACTTCAATGATGTCTCCCCTCATTCTATGCCTCTCCAGAGAGTGGAGATTTAAGGCTTTAAGTCTATCTTCATACGGGAGGTTCCTTACACAGTAAATCATTTTAGTCATTCTTCTCTGTATATTCTCTAATGAGTCTATATTTATCCTGTAGTAAGGGGACCAAAACTGAACAACATAATCTAAATGAGGCCTCACTAGTGATGTATAGAGCTGTAAAACAACTTTTGGACTTCTGTTACTTATACTTCTTAAGATAAATCCAAGTAATCTGTTGGCCTTGTTGCGCACACTAAGGCACTGCTGTCTTGGCTTTAGATTTCTGCTTACCATGACTCCCAAGTCTTTTTGACATTCTGTATGATCAAGCTCTACTTCACCTAGATTATAGGTTTGAGGGTTATTTTCATTACCAAGGACTAGTACTTTACAGTTATCGACATTGAACTTCATCTGCCATTTTTCAGACCAAGACATTAATTTGTCCAAATCCTCCTGGAGTTCATTGCTATCCTCCTCAGAGTGAATTATACGGCCTATCTTTGTATCTTCAGCAAACTTACTCATGTCACTCATATTCCCTTCATCAAGGTCATTAATGTAAATTATGAACAAGAGAGGGCCTAAAACTGATCCTTGTGGAATGCCACTAGTGACTAATCCCCATTCAGATTTCACTCCATTAATGGTAACTCTGCTTTCTATTGGTAAGCCATGCCTCTATCTATGCTAGAACTTTACCTCCTATACCATGAGCTGCCACTTTTCTTAAGAGTCTCTTGTGAGGTACTCTATCGAAGGCTTTACTAAAATCCAAATAAACAATATCATATTCCTTATCACTGTCAACTGCCTCAAATGTTCTATTGAAGAACGTCAGTAAGTTTGCCAGGCAGGAATGACCTCTCATGAATCCATGCTGAGATTCATTTATCAAGTTATGCTCTTCAAGGTGACTTCTAATAATGTCAGCTATAATTGATTCTAATAACTTGCCCACTATAGATGTCAGGCTTATTGGACGGTAATTTGAAGGAACAGACTTATCCCCTGATTTGAATATAGGAACCACATTAGCCATCTTCCACAACTCTGGCACAACACCGGTAAGGATGGACGCATTAAACACACTTGTTAATGGCTGACCAAGCTCCATTGTGAAAATTTGTCTGGACTGCCTCCAAGTGAGTCGCCTACCCTGGCAAACTCTGTTGACACCGAGCTCTGAGGTCAGTACCTCAGCCTCACAAGTGACTTATAGGACAGATTTTCACAAATGATTGATGTTGCAAGAAACTCGCCTGCATGCACGTATAAAGGACTAACTTACTTGGTGTTGCAGCATATATCCTGATCTTCAACCTCCCTAAGCTTAGCCCCTTTGGACTTCCCCTCAGAAACCACGTGCAACCGGGAGCCTTAATTCCTGCAATATTCAATCATATTAGTGACCTGCCTGCACCTCAGAAATTCCTATATCCAAGAGGGTGTGTATCCCCTAGTATAACTATGCAGGAATGGACACTAGCTTCTAAGTAGACAAGAGATGCTGGTATGTACTGGGCATGCACTGCCAGCTGCACAAAGGCCTACAGTTCAACTCACTCACAGCTTTCCCCAGAGACTGGCCAGAATCCTACGAAAGAGTGGAGGTCTTGTCTTACTGTATGGGCCTGATGGAGGAGGTCATCTACGGTACATTGAGGTGCCTCTACCAGATTTCCCCAGGTCTCAAATGTGAAGACACGTGGGGGGTGCCATCTGCTGATCACGGCACGTGTTGTCCAGTTGGTGTCTGTCTAAAGAAGAATGAGCTGGTCTCTTCCAGACCCACGCCTCGTCATTCAAACTAGGGCTGCCAGTTCTCCCTATCTAACTTAACCTAGTGTTTGCCTACATTATCGGCCTATTACTACCTATGTTAAGGTCTTAGGTCTACATTATTATCTACAGTTGCCTTAATAATCCTAATACATGTATTAGTGTACTAACAGTGACAAATGAAAAGACTCTGTCTCCCTACGACCCCCGTTGGGGAGGGGAACCTTTACCAGCGTTGTCATCGCCTTGACTTACACGATGAGCTATGCAAATCGTGTAAAGATCAAACCAAGAAATGGAACCGTTGATGATTCAACGAAGATTGCTCTTGCAACTGTTGTTCAGGGAGCACTAGAAGTAAAATTCAATACCATATTGTCACTGAAAGAAGCATTCATTGTTGTGTGTCACGATGATGCTGAAGCAGAGAAGCTACTCACTACAGAAGCCATCACTACTCTTACTACTCAAGGGTTTACTGTTACGTCATCTGCCCTCAGGGCAAGGAAATCAGTACAGTGGACCCCCGGTTAACGAACTTTTTTCATGCCAGTAGTATGTTCGGGTGCCAGTACTGACCGAATTTTTTCCCATAAGGAATATTGTGAAGTAGATTAGTCCATTTCAGACCCCCAAACATACACGTACAAACGCACTTACATAAATACACTTACATAATTGGTCGCATTTGGAGGTGATCGTTAAGCGGGGGTCCACTGTATTCCTAAAAAACTGGACAAGATTCTGACGTCTCAAACACCTGCTGAACTCAAGTCATCCATCGAGATGCAAAATACTTGGGCTACTGTTGACAGCATTACAAAAATCCCAAATGCAACGTCCATGATCAAGGTCACCTTCACCAACGTGAACATGGCTGCCACTGCACTGAACGAAGGTCTTGCTGTCTACTACTACTACATCAGCCCTACCTACATTGAAGCAGAGAGATATCACTACATCCAACATTGCTGGAACTGTTATTCATACCATCACACCACTAAAGCATGTCCAGTAAAAGACAAGAAGTTCTGCACTACATGTGGTAGTGAGGGACACACCTTCAGTTCCTGCACCGCTGCTGCTCCAACACAACCAGCGTGCTTAACCCTTTGACTGTCACAACCCCCAATCCTGAGGTGTCTCCTGGTGTCGCAAAATTTAAAAAAAAAAAAAATTATTTTTTCTTATGAAATGATAGAGAATCTTTTCCTGATTGTAATGACACCAAAAAAACGAAATTTGATGGAAAACTGACGGAATTATGCTCTCGCGAAGTTAGCGACCTCGGCGCTGTTTACAAATCGGCGATTTCGCCCACTTTGAGCCCTATTTTCAGCTAATTCCATTATTCCAGTCGCCCAAACTCATAGCTATTTCTTTAGAACTCTATTTTTTCTATCAATTGAGTACAAGAAACTGCCCATTTACCGATTTCAACTACCTAATAATGTGGTCAGAAATTTGCAATTTGGCCAATTTCACGAAAACTAAAAAATATGACAATTTCAAAATAAGGTCCAGAATGAACAATGCAGACATTCCTGGCTCTAAAATAACATTTTCTTTGTTCATCAGTCATGTCTCCAGGCCCCTCTGATCTTACTCTTGCTTTCTATTTTGAATTTTTATTCAAACAAAATATAGAAGACTTACTATTATGCAGACTACTGCAATACTGTAATAATTGTATAAATAACATCAACCCATTCATGACTGCATATTAGAATGGCTAGTTGGACATTTATTGGACAATGGCATCATTTGTTTACTTTTGAACATTGGCAAAAATCAAACATTTCCCCAACTTTGAGCTCCATTTCTAGGTTCTTTTTATAGTAAAATCAATCAAAATCACCTCTATTTCTATAATATGTTTTCCATTCTATCAAATGAGACCAAGAAAACGAGAATACAACAATAAATACTATACGAAAATAGACCACAAAGTCGGCATTTTAATTAAAAAAAACGGTCGGAGTTTTTTTTTTCTCATTATGCACTGCTTGCTCCAGGATTTTTTTAATATGGTGCACACTGACCACACAGACCCATTCTCTCACATGTGGGCCTACCAGCTTTCTCCTGCTTGATTTGAAGCCGCTAGAATTTATGAGTATAAATACATCAAACACGGTACCTCGTAAGACGTATATATACGGCCGCGACAGTCAAAGGGTTAAACTGCAAGAGTAATGATCACCATACACTGGCAGCAAAATGTCCTACAAGAAAGGATATTATGAAGAAAACACAAGATGCAGCAAAGAAAAAACCTACTAGCAACACTCCAAAGTATGCAGCAATTGCAAAAATACAAGCAGACACTACAAAATTACTTCAAGCATCTACTCAGCCCGCCTCCACCACCACCACTACCATCACTCCTCCAACATGTGACGTAACGAAGATTCACTACTGTCTACTATACGCTCATATGCAAAACATGGCTGTACCTGGATCATTTAACTCTACCATCAACGAGTTATTTGCATTAAATAACATGCCTTCATTTACATTTCCAGCATCTCCACCTTCTGAAGAAATTCTCAAATTCACCAAAAACTTAATCGCCAACTCTTCTGCAGAAGTTCCATCAACACCACCAACTAGTGACGTCAATCCAACAATGACCAATGAGAAGCCTCCACCGCCACCACCTCTCACTGAATCCAACCAATCAGAAGCCTTACCACCAGAAACATCTTCTAATTCGTCTACTGAAGTTGAAAACGAAGCAACACCACCTTCCTCTACTCCACCACCGCCTTCTCTACTTAGCTCACGTCGATTACCTGGAACACCATGGGTTAAACACAAAGGACTCATATTCTACACCACGAGGCTATACCCTGCAAGCATGACTCGCCTAGAACTCATCCAACATCTCCAAGACAACACTGTATCGTACCAAAGCGAAGAAAGACCATTCCCTACCTACAACCAGATACTCCAACTCCAAACCAACGAATACTACGACAGCTCTCCCATAAGTGTGATACAACTCTCTTGAAAACAATTTACCGCACTGATAAACGGTTTAAGACCATAACCAACTCATCCTGCTTGCTGCCTTCTGACACTCCCAGCTCCTGCTGCTGCCTTCGCCATCCTCTCCTAGTGAGCCAAGCAATGACATCAGTCAAGCCTCTCTATCTACGTCTCCAGTACTTTTGTACCACATGTCCCAAAGTGGTTGGGCCACTTGCCTTGATTCCTCCTCTTCCCCTCCTCACCATCCTTTTCCAGTTATTTCCATCCTTCCTTATCCTTCTTCCTTCCCATCTTACGACAGCTCTCGTCGTCCTCGATTCAATTCGATTCGTACTAACAGTAAACTACCTACTTCTTCCCTGAAGGGTAAATCTATAAATTAAAAGGTACCTGCCATCCACGCCAAACCGGGAGAGAATGTTTGTGTTTGGGGTTGGGTGTAAGGGCCACCCAGCTCAGCCGTTCCATAACGGCCATGCTGGGACCCCTTTGTATGCCGTGTCTGTCCTGTGGAGCTTTAGGGACCAAATAAATTTCCACATCCATCTTGCATTCCTTAAGTACCCTGGAAAACAGCTCATCGGGTCCCGGGGACTTATTTTGCTTCAGTTTGTCTGTTTAATAACCATGTCCCTCGTGACAGTAATATTAGTTAATTTAAATTCATCAGGAACTAAATAATTGTTAATTACTGGAATCTCATTCACATCTTCCTGTGTAAAAACTGACAAAAAATAGTCATTAAATAAGGAACACATTTCCAGTTCGTTATCCGTCAGCTGTCCATTCCCAATTTTCAGAGGTCCTACTTTTTCCTTCATCTTCGTCCTATACACTTGAAAGAACCCCTTTGGATTAGTCTTTGATTCATTAGCAACTCTAATTTCATAGTCACTTTTAGCCTTTCTAATTTCCTTTTTTATTTCTCTTTTAAGCTGAACATATTGGTCAGTAAGGTTAACCTCTCCTCTTCTTATGTGCCTATAAATTCCCCTTTTCTCCCCTAATAGATGCTTTAGCCTACTGTTAACCCATTTGGGATCGTTATTATTAGACCTAATTTCTCTCTGGGGAATGTATATACTCTGGGCACGGTGTACATTATTAAGAAAAAAATCATAAAAGCAGATCCCTTCATAATCATAAGTATGATCATCGTCAATAAAATCATTAACTAGATAACCCCAATGAAGATTAGACAGGTGTTCCCTAAGTCCATTATAATCGGCAGAATGGAAATCAGGGATTTTTACTGTATTATCATTATTCTTGCATTCCCAGTTAATGCTAAAAGTGATGGATTTGTGATCACTTGCACCAAGCTCTTCAGTGATCTCCAGATTATTTACAAGTGTTTCCTTATTTGACAAGACTAGGTCTAGCAAATTATTACCCCTGGTAGGCTCTGTTACACACTGCTTCAGAAAACAGTCCTGAACTGTTTCCATAAAGTCACTGGACTCTAGATTACCTGTCAAAGAATTCCAGTCAATTTGGCTAAAGTTGAAGTCCCCTACAATCACTATGTTATTGTGTCTAGAAGCCCTAACAATTTCGTCCCAAAGAAGTCTCCCTCTATCGTGATCCAAGCCAGGAGGTCGGTATATTACACCTAGAATTAGTTTTTCTTGACCCTCTACAAACTCTACCCAAACAGATTCTGTTACTGTTCCATCTATTTTTATACCAGTTTTTATGCAACAATTAATATTTTCTCGAACATATAATGCAACTCCTCCCCCCTTCCCATTGCATCTATCCACATGGAACAACTTAACCCTTGAATATTACACTCAGCAATGATATCCCGACTCTTTAAATCATACCACGTTTCAGTTAATGCAATGATATCAAAGTTCCCAGCACATGCTACCAAACGTAGTTCATTAATTTTATTTCTTGCACTTCGACCGTTAGCATAAAATACCATCATATGTTTTTTCTTCTGCACATTTTTCCTATTCAACTTTGTTTTTACACAATTTCTGAAATTATCATTATCCAGAGTTACTCCATGACAGTTACTATTAAGATTCTTAATATCAGAGCGTAAGTCAATATATCCATACTCATTATTTATCATTTCTAAACCCATACCTCTAACTAATCCTAGTTTAAAGTCCTAACAACCCCCTCAACTGAGCTAGCAAGAAAATCCACACCTGCCCTGGATAAGTGAACCCCATCCCTGGCATACATGTCATTTCGGCCATAGAAGTTGTCCCATTTGTCAATGAATGGTACTGCATTATCCTTACAGTATTTATCCAGCCAACAATTAATACCAATTGCTCTGGACAACCATTCATTACCAACACCTCTTCTTGGCAAAATGCCACATATAACAGGGTGTCCCCCTTCTTCCTAATTATGTCTATAGCTGTCCTGAACTTTCTAACTAAATCCTCACTTCTACGCTTGCCTACATCATTGCTTCCAGCACTGAGGCAAATAATAGGATTGATCCCATTACTGTTCATGATGTTGTCAAGCCAGCTAACAATGTCCTCCATTGTGAAAATTTGTGTGGACTGCCTCCAAGTGAGTCGCCTACCCTGGCAAACTCTGTTGACACCGAGCTCTGAGGTGGGTACCTCAGCCTCACAAGTGGCTTATAGGATAGATTTTCACAAATGATTGATGTTGCAAGAAACTTCTCTGCATGCACGTATAAAGGACTAACTTACTTGGTGTTGCAGCATATAACCTGATCTTCAACTTCCCTAAGCTTAGCCTTAGCCCCTCTGGACTTCCCCTCAGAACCACGTGCAACCGGGAGCCTAATTCCTGCAATATTCAATCGTTATTAGTGTCCTGCCTGCACCTCAGAAATTCCTATATCCAAGAGGGTATGTATCCCATAGTATAACTATGCAGACACGGACACTAGCTTCCAGACTGCCCTGAGACACTGGTACTTACTGGGCATGCACTGCCTGTTGCATACCGGGCCCACAGATCAACTCACTCACAATCTCCCCAGACACTGGCCAGAAATCTATGAGATAAAGTGGAGGTCTTGTCTTACTGTATGGGCCTGACGGAGGAGGTCATCTACTGTACATCGAGGTGCCTCTACCAGATTTCCCCAGGTCTCAAATGTGAAGACACGTGGGGGGCGCCGTCTGCTGATCACAGCACGTCTTGTCCAGCTGGTGTCTGTCTTAAGAAGGACGCTATTGTGTCTTTGAGACCCGCGCCTCGTCATTCAAGCTAGGGCTGCCAGTTCTCCCTAGCTAACTTAACCTAGTGTTTGCCTACATTATCGGCCTATTACTACCTATGTTAAGGTCTTAGGTCTACATTATTATTATCTACAGTTGCCTCAATAATCCTAATATTAGTGTACTACCAGTAAAACTACCTACTCCTTCCCTGAAGAGTAAATCTATAAATTAAATAAATGCCTACCAACAATCGCCACCCCCCGGGGAGAGAAATGTGTTTGTTTGGGAGGGTTTAAGGGCCACCCAGCTCAGCCGTTCTATTACGGTCATGCCGGATCTGTCCTGTGGAACTTTAGGGACAAAATAAATTTCCACATCCTTCCACCAGCGAAGGTAGGCGCTAAGTCTAAATCAAGTTCACCTTCCGCGAGCCCCCACAGCGGACCCTGGACATGAGTGCCATCCGGCCACTCTCGTCGAGCAGACTCCGGTCTAACTTCATCCGTCCAGTTTCCCCTGTGTGGACCTCTGGGGGTGTAAACTTGTTGGTTCCGGTGGTCTTAGCACCCTTTCCTTTAACTTTAATGTCTTTCGTATGTCTAGCCTTGACTGAGCGGCTCTGTACTTTCCCACCCAGTGGCCCACATGCCTTGGTAGCCTTTCCTCCCACTGTTACGGGGTTCCCTGGATTTAAAGGCAATCTATCTCCCTCTTTACGTACCCTGTAAAAGTGTTTTCCCAAGGTGGCCGAGTGTTCGTCACTCCCTACCTGGTTCAGCTTCCCTGGCGGTTCATCGTGTATACTGGTATTCATTATCACTACTCCCCCAGCTATCATGGGGACAGCTTCTCCTCTATCTGGCATGGCAGGGAATTCAGGTGGAATCCTGCTGCCTATGATGTATCCTACTGGGGATCTGTATAAACCAATTCCTTCCTTAAACGTCCGTCGTGTAGACAGGAAGTCATCTATATGATTGGCTCCCACCAGGATACCTACATTTCTGACTGTGTCAGTGGTAATTCCCTGGTCTGCCAGCTTCACGTCAAGGTCTTTCAATCGCTTAGCTGCTGCAGCAAGACCTCTTGCTGTAATTGCCGTGGGTAATGTCTCTACCACCAAGGCTGTAATGTCTCTGCGATGTCCACCTAATTTGACTCTGACATCCACCACATCATAAGATTTGGGTGGGACCTGACTTATAGCCCCTCCCAACATCATACTAACTTTCTTTGTGGCCTTCAACTTTAATTTAGCCACCAACTTCTTTGTTATCAAGGATACTTGTGCTCCTGGGTCAAAGAATAATCGGGTTGTTTCGGACCTGTGCCCATTCACAACCTTTGCCATGACTGTAGGTAGGGCAGCACCTCCGTGATTCTCACTCGGATTAGAGACTTCACTCCCACTAATCACGCTGGCTACCATTTCAGGCTCGGACTCACTTTCTATCTCTACCTGAGAGATATCCCTACTAGCCTGGGGTTCCCTTAAATTATTGGGACATAGTGCAGTATGGTGCTTACCTTTGCAACAGACTCGACACTCACTGAGCTGGGTGCCACAGTCTCTCGCAAAGTGTTCCCCACAACACTTGAAACAGAGTCTCAACTCCCTTAGTCTCTGTTGCCTACTGCTCAGTGTTATATACTCCGAGCAACTCGTGCTAGTGTGTTCGCCTTCGCAGAACACATATTCTGGCATGAGCACCTCTGAAGTTCTGCTTAGAGGTTCTTACCTTAGAAACTTCTTTACCATAGTACACTCCAACGTTAGTCGTATGAACTTTAGACTGATCTCTCGAGATCTTTGAGTGACTGTCTTGGTTTTTATGTGGTGATGGTGGTGGCTCTTCTCTCACACCTATACTCAAATAAGAAACGAGATCTCCCAACCCATCAACAATTTGTTTTACCATGAACCTATTCGTCCGATATTTTAAGTGTAATTCATGCACTGTAGTGCTAGCCAGTTTCCTCTGAATCACCTGGCTAAGGACCCATTCTGAATCATCCTCATCATGCAAATCTCTGAAACTGTTTGTCAAGCTCATAATTTCAATACGGAACTTCTCTAGGCTTTGACGGTCATGTCAGCAAGCCTCTAGATTCAACAACCTATAAAGTATAGCTACCTTTATCTCCTTAGTGTTGCCAAACATGTCTTCTAATTGGTCTTTGGCATGTTGGTAATTAGTGTCAGTAATCTGGTAGTGCCGGACCAGGTCTAAGGCTTTACCCTTGAGCTGCGACCGCAAATACTGCAACTTGACGGCATCTGACAAATCGTTCCTGTCATCTATCTGGGCTTTAAACTGATCCCAGAAAGCAATGTACTCAGGGTTCCGTCAAATGTCGGTAAATTCAACTGGGGCAACCTGGGCAACATATTGACAGGTGTGTGGCTGTTTGGGGTACCTGCGGTGTTCAACACCACCCTTGGAATACTAGCCTTTAATGTACTTAACTTATCTTTGTACATATTCATCTCCTGATGACAATCTACATCATCCTTAGTGAATTCGTCCAGAGCCTGCTGAAGACTACCCTGGGATTCATTATCCTCAATAGCCTGTAGCTCATATGCTGAGAATGCTTGTTCATAGGCTTCCCATTTTTCCCCCAAACTCTTCAAGCAGTCTTGCAAATCATCGCAGTCTACATTACTGCGTTGGCAAGTAGCCTTGCACCTGTTACGCGTTCTGTTCAGATGCCCTTTGTATGCCGCTACTGATCGTTTTAATTTTGTTAACACTGAACCAGACTCTCCTGAACTCCCATCTGCCATTGTCGAAGTTTAATGAGTGTGACACTAATTGTACCTTACCCAGTCCACCCCACAGCACGTCACAGTGTTAGGTAGGAATGAACGAGTCTCAAGGCCTCTCAACAAGCTTAACAATTCCCTTTGTTATATTGACTCTACTCTGACTTAAAATGTACACTGTTAGCTCTCAAATCCCAATCAAAATGTGTATCGATGTGAAAGCTTAACCTAGCACTTTCCTGTACAATGCCAGCAAATAATTACAGGACTTAACCTAGTCTCAGGTACAATTCACAAATCCCACATTAACATGAATCAAAGACAATGAAAATCACACAATAAAAAGTGCAGTATACAAATTAAAATCACTTGGTTAACACAAATAAATTCAACAAATCAACTTGTGAAACAGTAAATGAATAATGTATGTAAACAGCTTGGCCTAACTGCCCAGTTTACTCTGTCTAGCATGGATGGTTGGATAAGGTAAATCCTAACCTAGCTAGTGTGCTATAGCTTAAACCTGGCTTTATAACTCCCTGTAAATAATAACTAGGTTAAATCTGTCCTAGCTACTATAACTGTTGTAAATATTGCACAAGCCTAGCCTAACTGTGGCTACCTTGCAAATCCACTGGAAGTAATCAACACACAAGTCTCCTACTCTGGATTACTTGTAATCACTGTAAATAATTAAATTCACAAGCTTCTCTAGCCTACCTGGCCTGCCTGTAAATTACTGCAAATAACAACTTCTGTGTATAGTCAGCTTGGCCTAGCCTCTGTGTAACTCTGGGCCTAAGTGTGCTAACTTAACCTAACTCTGTTAAACTGGTTCCTAACTGTGGCCTAGCTATGATAGCTTAACCTAGCTATTCCACATCACGGTTTTCGAAGGACCACTTTTTTGAAAATTTGTGTGGACTGCCTCCAAGTGAGTCGCCTACCCTGGCAAACTCTGTTGACACCGAGCTCTGAGGTGGGTACCTCAGCCTCACAAGTGGCTTATAGGATAGATTTTCACAAGTGATTGATGTTGCAAGAAACTCGCCTGCATGCACGTATAAAGGACTAACTTACTTGGTGTTGCAGCATATAACCTGATCTTCAACTTCCCTAAGCTTAGCCTTAGCCCCTCTGGACTTCCCCTCAGAACCACGTGCAACCGGGAGCCTTAATTCCTGCAATATTCAATCGTTATTAGTGTCCTGCCTGCACCTCAGAAATTCCTATATCCAAGAGGGTATGTATCCCCTAGTATAACTATGCAGACACGGACACTAGCTTCCAGACTGCCCTGAGACTCTGGTACTTACTGGGCATGCACTGCCTGTTGCACACCGGGCCCACAGATCAACTCACTCACAATCTCCCCAGACACTGGCCAGAAATCTACAAGATAAAGTGGAGGTCTTGTCTTACTGTATGGGCCTGACGGAGGAGGTCATCTACGGTACATCGAGGTGCCTCTACCAGATTTCCCCAGGTCTCAAATGTGAAGACACGTGGGGGGCGCCGTCTGCTGATCACTGCACGTCTTGTCCAGTTGGTGTCTGTCTTAAGAAGGACGCTATTGTGTCTTTGAGACCCGCGCCTCGTCATTCAAGCTAGGGCTGCCAGTTCTCCCTAGCTAACTTAACCTAGTGTTTGCCTACATTATCGGCCTATTACTACCTATGTTAAGGTCTTAGGTCTACATTATTATTATCTGCAGTTGCCTCAATAATCCTAATATTAGTGTACTACCAGTAAAACTACCTACTCCTTCCCTGAAGAGTAAATCTATAAAATGCCTACCATCAATCGCCATCCCCCGGGGAGAGAAATGTGTTTGTTTGGGAGGGTTTAAGGGCCACCCAGCTCAGCTGTTCTATTACGGCCATGCCGGATCTGTCCTGTGGAACTTTAGGGACCAAATAAATTTCCACATCCATCCCAGCCCCAGGAAAGCAAACCCTCTGTCTCCTAGTCATATCCTTCAAGCAGAACGCCCTATCCATGTATCTAACCTGGCTGTCCCCAACAACAACAATATTCTTACCTTCCTTGGTGTCATTCGTCGTGACATTCCCAGTAGTCGACTCACATTTGTCGGGTAGCATGGAGAATGCATTAGATGTTTCCACAGCAGTCTCTTCCTTCTTCATCGTTTCTGTCTTTCCATTCTTCTTGATCGTCAACTTCGTTCCATGCTGTCCAGCCACTGACCATGTTCCCTTCTTGACCTGAGGACTCAAAACAGGAGGACTACTACGAATCCTCTTGTTTTCCTCAGTCAATCGCCGTATCTCCATCTTCGCTACTCTCAATTCTTCCTTAAGTTGCTGGTAAAGTTGCTCAACAGAGGGCATCTTGGTTCAGTCCACGGAGAGCACACAAGACACTTCTTCACAGAGTTAAGTACAGGTCACCACTGAGTTAAGTACAGGTCACCAATCAAACCCAGCCCCTCCCACTCATATATTTGTCCAATCTCTTCTTAAAGCTACTCAAGGTCCTAGCCTCTATCACTCAACTGGGAAGATTGTTCCACGCATCTACAACTCTGTTAGAAAACCGGTACTTACCTATGTCCTTTCTAAATCTAAATTTATCCAACTTAAATCCATTATTTCTGGTTTTTACCTGGTTCGACACCCTCAGTACTGTATTAATATCTCCTTTGTTCATGCCCATCATCCACTTATACACTTCAATGATATCTCTCCTCATTCTACGTCTCTCCAGAGAGTGGAGATTTAAGGCTTTAAATCTATCTTCATACGGTAGATTCCTTACACTGTAAATCATTTTAGTCATTCTTCTCTGTATATTCTCTAATGAGTCTATATCCATCCTGTAGTAAGGGGACCAAAACCGAGCAGCATAATCTAAATGAGGCCTCACTAGTGATGTATAGAGCTGTAAAATAACTTTTGAACTTCTGTTACTTATACTTCTTGAGATAAATCCAAGTAATCTGTTAGCCTTGTTGCACACACTAAGGCACTGCTGTCTTGGCTTTAGATTTCTGCTTACCATGACTCCCAAGTCTTTTTCACATTTTGTATGATCAAGCTCTACTTCACCTACATTATTCGCTCGAGGGTTATTTTCATTACCAAGTACTAGTACCTTACAGTTATCGACATTGAACTTCATCTGCCATTTTGCAGACCAAGACATTAATTTGTGTGTGTGTGTATATATATATATATATATATATATATATATATATATATATATATATATATATATATATATATATATATATATAGTGTTAGAGTGTTCAGCAGAAGTTTGTGGTTACAGGAAGGTGGGTGCGGAGGAAGAGGAGCGATTGGTGGAATGATGATGTAAAGAGAGTAGTAAGGGAGAAAAAGTTAGCATATGAAGTTTTTACAAAGTAGAAGTGATGCAAGGAGGAAGAGTATATGGAGAAAAGAGAGAGTTAGAGAGTGGTGAAGCAATGTAAAAGAGAGCAAATGAGAGAGTGGGTGAGATGTTATCAACAAATTTTGTTGAAAATAAGAAAAAGTTTTGGAGTGAGATTAACAAGTTAAGAAGCCTAGAGAACAAATGGATTTGTCAGTTAAAAATAGGAGAGGAGAGTTATTAAATGGAGTTAGAGGTATTGGGAAGATGGAGGAATATTTTGAGGAATTGTTAAATGTTGATGAAGATAGGAAGCTGTGATTTCGTGTATAGGGCAGGAGGAATAACATCTTGTAGGAGTGAGGAAGGCCAGTTGTGAGTGTGGGGAAGTTCGTGAGGCAGTAGGTAAAATGAAGGGGTAAGGCAGCCGGGATTGATGGGATAAAGATAGAAATGTTAAAAGCAGGTGGGGATATAGTTTTGGAGTGGTTGGTGCAATTATTTAATAAATGTATGGAAGAGGGTAAGGTACCTAGGGATTGGCAGAGAGCATGCATAGTTCCTTTGTATAAAGGCAAAGGGATAAAGAGAGTGCAAAAATTATAGGGGATAAGTCTGTTGAGTATACCTGGTAAAGTGTATGGTAGAGTTATATTGAAAGAATTAAAGTAAGACGGAGAATAGGATAGCAGATGAACAAGGAGGCTTTAGGAAGGTAGGGGTGTGGACCAGGTGTTTACAGTGAAACATATAAGTGAACAGTATTTAGATAAGGCTAAAGAGGTCTTTGTGGCATTTATGGATTTGGAAAAGGCGTATGACAGGGTGGATAGGGGCAATGTGGCAGATGTTGCAGGTGTATGGTGTAGGAGGTAGGTTACTGAAAGCAGTGAAGAGTTTTTCTGAGGATAGTGAGGCTCAAGTTAGAGTATGTAGGAAAGGAAATTTTTCCCAGTAAAAGATGAGCCTTAGACAAGGATGTGTGATGTCACCGTGGTTGTTTAATATATTTATAGATGGGGTTGTAAGAGAAGTAAATCCGGGGGTCTTGGCAGGCGTGGATTTAAAAAGAAAAAAAGAATCACACATAAAGTGGGAGTTGTCACGTTCCTTTTTGCTAAAGTGACATTGTGTTTTGGGGAAATTCGGGAAAGAAGTTCAAAAATTATTGGAGGGAATTTGGTGGGTTGCAAAAAAAAAATTAAAAGTGAATACGGGAAAAAAAGGGAAGTAATTTTTGGAGGATAAAAAAAATTAGGGAATAAAAGATTGGATATCAGATTGGAGGAAATATGGGGGGGTGGAATGTTTTCCCAGATTTTTTTGGGAGGGGAAGGTTAGGGATGAGTCTAAAGTTTGGGTGAATCATAGAATTGATGAGGGAAAAGGGTGAGTGGTGCGCAGGCCAGACTTGAGTCCTGGAGATGGGAAGTACAGTGCCTGCACTCTGAAGGAGGGGTGTTAATGTTGCAGTTTAAAAACTGTAGTGTAAAGCACCCTTCTGGCAAGACAGTGATGGAGTGAATGATGGTGAAAGTTTTTCTTTTTCGGGCCACCCTGCCTTGGTGGGAATCGGCCAGTGTGATAATAAAAAAAAATTCTGTAATAAATCTTCCATTCTATCAAAAGAGACCAAGAAATCGTGAATAAAACTGTATTTAACATACGAAGAACACTGCAATATCATTGTTTTGATCCAAAATTATGGTCGCGTTTTTTTTCTCATTATGCACTGCATGCTGCAGTATTTGTTTTATGTGGTGCACACTTACCACACAGATGTATTCTCTCATATCTAGGCCCAAATTTACCACTCACAGTTATCTGAGTGAGATGAGCTCAAGCCATAGTTCTACAGCTTGGACCCAGTCTTCAAAGCCTTAGAACTACGGGATGTACCCTCAAAGGGTTAAGAGATCTTCATATGACAACAATTATACATATTTTTTCCTAGTACAGTGGGCCCCCGCATACCGTTGGCATCACATAACGTTAAATCCGCATACCGATACATTTTATCGCTAAGATTTTGCCTCGCATACCGCTAAAAAATCCGCTCAACGCTATTCGTCCGAGACGCGTCTAATGTGCGGCCTGAGCCAGCCTCACATGTTCCGCTGGTGGCATTGTTTACAAGCCAGCCTCCGCGGTAACATCCAAGCATACAATCAGAACATTTCATATTATTACAGCGTTTTTGGTGATTTTATCTGCAAAATAAGTGACCATGGGCCCCAAGAAAGCTTCTAGTGCCAACCCAGTGGTAAAAAGGGTGAGAAATATTATCGAAATACTGTGGTACCATGGTCAACTGCTGATGCTGCTGCTGCTGTAGCACTGTCAGCTGCTGCTGCTGTAGCACCGTCAGCTGCTGCTGCTGTACCACCGTCAGCTGCTGCTGCTGCTGTAGTACCGTCTGCTGCTGCTGTAGCACCGTCTGCTGCTGCTGCTGCTGTACCACCGTCAGCTGCTACTGCTGCTGCAGTACTGTCTGCTGCTGCTGTAGCACCATCTGCTGCTGCTGTAGCACTGTCAGCTGCTGCTGTAGCACTGTTAGCTGCTGCTGCTGTAGCACTGTCAGCTGCTGCTGCTGCTGCTGCTGCTGTAGCACTGTCAGCTGCTGCTGCTGCTGTACCACCGTCAGCTGCTGCTGCTGCTGTAGTACCATCTGCTGCTGCTGTAGCACCATCTGCTGCTGTGGTAGCACTGTCAGCTGCTGCTGCTGTAGCACTGTTGTTGGTGTGGCTTATTGAGAATACCAAGAAACAATTAACCCCAGAGGGTTAGCCACCCAGGATAACCCAAAAAAGTCAGTGTCATCAAAGACTGTCTAACTTATTTCCATTGGGGTCCTTAATCTTGTCTCCCAGGATTCAACCCACACCAGTCGACTAACACCCAGGTGAACAGGGAAAAATGCCTGGAACTAGTGCTCATATTGGTGAATTTAAAGCCAGCAAAGGTTGGTTTGAGAGATTTAAGAATCGTAGTGGCATACACAGTGTGATAAGGCATGTTCTGGAAGAAAATGCCAAACAGGACCTACAGTACTCAGGAGGAAAAGGCACTCCCAGGACACAGTGTCTCATCAGTCATTGCTGCATCTTCAATAAGGTAAGTGTCATTTATTCTTCATTTAGTAGAGTAGTACATGCACAATATATATTGTGCATGTACTACTCTACTATTGTGCATGTATCCTTCTCTTTGTGTATAGGAAAATGTATATTTCATGTGGTAAAATTTTTTTTTTCATACATTTGGGTGTCTTGCATGGATTAATTTGATTTCTATTATTTCTAATGGGGAAAATTCATTTGCATAACGATAATTTCGCACAACAATGGGCCCTCAGGAACGGATTAATATCGTTATGCGGGGGTCCACTGTATAGAGTATCTGTATAATGAATTTAATATGCATAAATAGCAGATTATTTATTAATTAGCTTTGAAACCCATTGTAGCAAATACAGTGGACCCTTGGTTTTCGTGTTTAACCCTTTTGAGGTTTCGGCCGTACTAGTACGGCTTACGCACCAATGCTTTTGATGTATTAGTACGCATAAATTCTAGCACCTTCAAATCTCGCGGGAAAAGGCTGGTAGGCCTAGATGTCAGAGAATGGGTGTATGGTCAGTGTGCGCGGTAGAAAAAAAAAACTGGGACCTAGTGGCGAATTGTGGGAACGCCATTTTAGTAGACCTTGTTCACCATGCCTTGCCGTAAGAAGCTCCTCACTCCTCGGCGAATTGGGACAGTTTTGTCTCCCAGTGACAGTTCTAATACAGATGGAAGTGCCAGTGAAGATGAGTTTCAAGGTTTTGGTGAGGTTGTGACCGAAACTAATGACCATAATATCAGTAATAGTGAGGAAAACCCAGACGACCCTCAGCCTTCCACCTCTGCTGCTGGGCCGTCTTGTTCACGTTCAGTTGTACCAGAATCAAAGAGGAAACTCCTATTTTCCCAAATCCTGGACTCAGATGTGTGCATTGGTGATGATAGTGATAGTGAATATGAACTACAAGCTCTTGAAACCAGTTCCTGTAGTGATAGTGAAGTGGAATATTCTCCAGTGAAGCATCAGCATATACGACGATATATGCACTCTGGTAGTGTGCCATATGCTATTCCAAGGGGAAGGAGTACATCTCGGAGTACATCCTGTGGCTGTACAACAGGAAAAGACAGTGAAAATGACGATAATAGTGTTGCAATTGGGATGGAAAATGTGAAGGGTGGTGGTAGTGGTGGTGCCGGCTCTGAGGCACGAGCAGTCGGCCATGCTGCCACCCACACCGCTGCTTCAGCTGGTCTACAACAAAAGCCACCATCCCCCACCCACCCACCACACCAGCCTCCACAACCACAGCCACAACCACCTGTCAATGTCCAGTACCCACCAGCAGACCGCACCTGGGACTGGCAGGAAGCTGCCAATTTTGTTCCAAATCCCCACCAGTTTGATGAAAGCCAAAGTGGAATACAGCCATGTTGTACACTGGGGAACAATGCCACTGAACTGGAATGTTTCGAGTTATTCTTTGACGAACCCGATGGAAATTATTGTCAGGGAAAGCAACAGATACTACGAGTACACCATGGAAAACACATTACTTTCACCAAAATCACGTCTACACCAGTGGAAGGAGACAACTGTGGCTGAGATGTATCTTTTCTTTGCCACAATAATGCTTATGCCACACGTGTATAAGCACAGAGTGAAATCATACTGGTCAACAGACCGCCTGATTGCAACCCCAGGTTTCAGTGATATAATGGGAGTGAATCGATTTGTGTTACTGTTACGTATGCTTCACTTCTCAGACAAAACCAGGCCTGACAGAAACGGCAGGTTATATAAGATTAGGAATGTGTTTGTGTATCTGAAAGAGAAATTCAATATGTATTTTTATCCCTTTAGGAAGCTTGTAATTGACGAGTCTTTGATTCTGTTCAAAGGAAGATTCTCTTTCAAGCAGTACATACCAAGCAAGAAGAAATGCTTCGGTATGAAGTTGTTTGTGCTTGTTACAGTGGTCTGGTATTGGATATTACTGTGTACACTGGAAGTTATACATTGCAAAATACCAGGAAGTTATTGGGCATCTCTGGTGATGTGGTTAGAATAATGATGGAACCATACCTTGTTAAGCGGCATATATATATATACTGATAACTGGTACATAAATTCTTCCTCCGTAAGCCATGCGTGTTGTAAGAGGCGACTAAAATGCCAGGAGCAAGGGGCTAGTAACCTCTTCTCCTGTATACATTACTAAATGTAAAAGGAGAAACTTTTGTTTTTCCCTTTGGGCCACCTCGCCTCGGTGGGATACGGCTGGTGTGTTGAAAGAAAGAAGAACTCGTACACAAACCCCTCACTCAGTGATTTTTTGCGAGTGAACATTACAGATGTGTGTGGCACAGTGCATGCAAATTGTAAGCACATGCCCAGGTTTGACGCTGGCACTTGCAGAGGTGAGGTGCAGGCGTTTGCTGCCAATGACATCATGGCATTTCAGTGGCATGACAAACGAGATGTCACACTGTTGTCATAAGTTCACCCTAATGAAATGGCAGACACTGGCAGGCAGCATAGAGAAAGCAATAAACCCATTCTAAAACCTACAGCTGTGATTGATTACACCCTCAATATGCGCTCAGTGGACAAATGTGATATGCAGATTGGGTTTGCTGATTGTGTTCGCATGAGGTAAAAGTGGTACATAAAACTCTTTTTCCATCTTCTGGACATTTCCATGCTCAATGCTTATAATATGTACAAGATGAGGACCAGAAACAAACCATCATATGGCAAATTCTGTTTGTCTGTCATCAGACAAATAGTATTCAAGTACCAAGGAACAACACCTGCAATAGACCACCCACTAAATTATCAACAACTACCTTCTCGTCTGAAGCATGGTGATCACTTCCTAGTAAAACTGCCTGCTACTGCTTTCAAGAAAAAGGCTCAGAAGAGGTGTTACGTCTGTGCACATACAAAAAAAACGCCCACAACAACGCAGAGACACTCGTTTTATGTGTGAGGAATGTAAAACACCACTGTGCATGACACCATGTTTCAAAGACTTCCACAGGCTGCAGAACTTCTAGAAACATTCTCTGTAACTGTATATGTGTATATAAAATATAGAAAAATAGTAATAAACAACATTTTATATCGTTTGTGTGTGAAAACAACAATTATAAACAATATAAGGACAACAGTGTTTGTGCAGTTATTGTGTAGTAAATAAAGAGAAAAAAATTATAAAATAGTGCTAATATTGGTCTCAGGCCATAAAAGTAACTTGTAAAACAAAATTAAAATAGAAAATAGCACCTAAAAAACAAAAACACACAATTCCGGGTGACAGCAGTCGGCGATGATACCATACATGGGGCATTTTCTGTCAACTTCAAGCCTCCATATCTCGATAAGTATTGATGGTAAAATTTTTTTGTTTAGCCTATAATGTTTAGGAAAAAAAAAAAAACTATTTTTCATAAGAAAAAATCATTTTTTTTTTTTTTTAAATTTGGGCGACCCTGAGAACAAGTCTCTGAGAGGGCCTGCCGACCCTCAAAGCGTTAATCCGGTTCCAGAGCCATCGGCCAAAACTGATATTGGCCAAAACCGAAACCATTTTCCCCATAAGAAATAATGTGAATGGAATTAATCCATTCCAGACACCCAGAAGTATCAACAAAAAATTTTTTTTTAACTTAAAAGATAGATTTACATGCACAAAAGAATGAACATTACACATGACACTTACCTTCATTGAAGGCTGTTGTTGCTGGAAGGAAGAGAGGGAGGAGGGGAGAGGGAAGAGAAGTTATTCCTTGGAAGGGGAATCCCCCTCCATAAGGACTGTAGGTACCAAGTCCTTATCCGGGGTCACTTCCCTCCTTTGTTTTTTAATGCCACTAGGACCAGCTTGAGAGTCACTGGATCCCTGTCGCACAAAAAATCTGTCCAGATATGTCTGTTTCTGGTGTCTCTTTAAAATTTCCCTAAAATGGGACATGGTATTGTCATTGTAAAAGTCGCCAGCACGGATTGCAACGCTTTCTCAGGGTGATGTTGCTACACAAATGACTGCACCCTAGTCCACAATGCACAAATCTCCTGAATCTCTGAAGATGGCACCTGCTTCCATCTCTCTTCCTCCTCCTCTGCATCAATTTCCTGTGCTGTGGTCTGCTGTTGTTGCAGATGAAGCTCTTTCAGTTTATCAATGGTTAGCTCTTGATTGTGGTCATCCACCAACTCTTCCATATCCTGGCCATTCACATCCAACCCCATGGAACTTCCCAATTCCACAGTTGATTGCACAACAGGTGTAGGGTCAACAGGGTCAGCCTCAAACCCTTCAAAATCCTTCTTTCAGAAACAATCTGGCCACAATTTTCCCCAAGCAGAGTTCATCGTCTTGGAATTCACTCCCTGCCAAGCCTTATAGATAAGGCCTATGCACTGGATGTTATGTTTTTCACATTCTTTACCAAAGCAGTGGCACTAGGAGCTCTCTTTGGGGCCATGGTCACTTATTTAGCAGTCACACACAATAAACAAGTGGCAAAAACAATGGACTATTACGAAATGTTTCACATGACCTGGCAGGATATGTTCACACACTGGCTGAGAATGCGTGTGGGAGGCAGTTTTGTCTGCATGCTGGGCACTGGACAGGTTCCGTAAAATTGACGAAAACGGAAATAAAAAATTGATGAAAATTTTGGCCAAAACCGAAATTGGCGATAAAGGAGATAAACGAAAACGGAGGGTCCACTGTATTTCCTATGTAATTTTATTCTATTTAATCCTAAAATGTAATGAATATGGACTATATGGTATATTATTTCTTATAAGAGGAAGTCTGTGCCACTAATGTACACACAAAAATTATTTTTCAGGAAGAATGGCCAAGGAGCTGATCTTAAGCCACAATAACATTACAACCCTCAACCAAGAGACATTTGCGGCCATCCTTGATCAGATGTTTTTAGAGTATGGCTCAGATGCTTACATACTTTTAGATAGTGAGTATCAAGAGTTCAGGTAAGTACAGCCTCTCCTCACTTAACGACGGAGTTCCGTTCCTGAGACCACGTCGTTAAACAAATTCGTCGCTAGGTGAGGAGCATACTATAATGGCAGTGAGTTTGTGTCAACCATCTTAGATATTGTTTTAATGTCACCTTTGCACCATTTACAACATTTCTGGTATATTTTTAAATGTTTATACAGTAGTGTACTGTATATCAAAATAAAAAGAATAGAGGAAATCAGCTCTAATATATACATTATTTAGGTATGAATACTGGTCAGATAGCCCATCGTAAGTCTGAGGCATTGGTAAATGAGTATGTCACTAAGTGAGGAGAGGACGTATGCTATAAAAATTAAAAAAAAAAAAAAAAAAATTGGATAGTACTTTATACTAAACATTGAAACCATCAATAATACATTAGGCAAGTACCTCACCCTCTAAATACTCATCACCAAGATGTCCACAACACACACATCATGGGTTAAAGAAAGAAATGGCATAAGACACAATGGAAGAAATGGTGGAACGAAAGAATCTAATGAAATAATTCTCAATACAAGATGTATGCACATGCACACACAGTCTTATTTTTTCTTTTCTTTTTTACCTCAATGGCCATCTCCAGCCAAGGCAGGCTTACCCAAAAAAGTAACACAGTCACCATCATTCATTCAGTCACTGTCTTGTTAAAAGTGTGCTGACATCACAATTCAGATTACCTTTCGACTGCAACAACATCCTCACCCTACCCTCAGAGTGCAGACACTGCCCTACTTACGATCAGGCTCCATGTCTGGCTTACCAGTTTCTCTGAATTCCTTCATAAATGTTGCCTTGCTTACACTTCAGCATGCCCATTAAAAATCATTCTGGATGCTCAAGCCCCTAACACTCGAAACTACCTTAAAATTCCACTGAAGGTTTATACTTCTTGTTCATCATATTCTGCTCCATCCTCTCTAAATGCCCTATCCACCTCAATAGCTCCTTCTCAGCCTTCTGAATGATAATTTTGGAAGCCCCACTCAGTCTTTAATTTCTATGCTTTGTAATATTTTGCTGTGATTGAAACTGTTAAGGACAATTCTGTAACCAATTCCATTTGTGTGATGTCTGCATATTTCTCGCAAGACAATTATTGGCTGAATGATGGTGAAAGTGTTTTCTCTGTTTTTATGGGGAAAGGCTGCCCTATATAGCTGTTGTTTCCCATAATCCTTTGATAAATGTTACCTTACTCACAATCCAAAGCATATCAAATATCCACTCTGATCTAAAACACTCATATGAGCCCACTGAATGTTCAAAGCCCCTATCACTCAAAGCCTCCTTTACCACTTCTCACTAGCTTCCCTTGGAATAACCCCTACCCCCTCCTTCCTTGGTCATCCCACTCAGCCCTCTCCTTTCTAAAGAATATAATGAAAATGAGATGACTGTCTATTTTAAGTTAAAAGCAAATGGTATACTGCATAATTTTTTTTTTTTTTCAACAAGTCGGTCGTCTCCCACCAAGGCAGGGTGACCCAAAAAAGAAAGAAAATCCCCAAAAAGAAAATACTTTCATCATCATTCAACATTTTCACCACACTCACACATTATCACTGCTTTTGCAGAGGTGCTCAGAATACAACAGTTTAGAAGCATATACATATAAAGATACACAACATATCCCTCCAAACTGCCAATATCCCAAACCCCTCCTTTAAAGTGCAGGCATTGTACTTCCCATTTCCAGGACTCAAGTCCGACTATATGAAAATAACCGGTTTCCCTGAATCCCTTCACTAAATATTACCCTGCTCACACTCCAACAGATCGTCAGGTCCCAAGTATCATTCGTCTCCATTCACTCCTATCTAACACGCTCATGCACGCTTGCTGGAAGTCCAAGCCCCTCGCCCACAAAACCTCCTTTACCCCCTCTTTCCAACCCTTTCGAGGACGACCCCTACCCCTCTTTCCTTCCCCTATAGATTTATATGCTTTCCATGTCATTCTACTTTGATCCATTCTCTCTAAATGACCAAACCACCTCAACAACCCCTCTTCTGCCCTCTGACTAATGCTTTTATTAACTCCACACCTTCTCCTAATTTCCACACTCCGAATTTTCTGCATAATATTTACACCACACTTTCCCTTAGACAGGACATATCCACTGCCTCTAACCGTCTCCTCGCTGCTGCATTTACCACCCAAGCTTCACATCTATATAAGAGTGTTGGTACTACTATACTTTCATACATTCCCTTCTTTGCCTCCATAGATAACGTTTTTTGACTCCACATATACCTCAACGCACCACTCACCTTTTTTCCCTCAATTCTATGATTAACCTCATCCTTCATAAATCCATCCGCCGACACGTCAACTCCCAAGTATCTGAAAACATTCACTTCTTCCATACTCCTCCTCCCCAATTTGATATCCAATTTTTCTTTATCTAAATCATTTGATACCCTCATCACCTTACTCTTTTCTATGTTCACTTTCAACTTTCTACCTTTACACACATTCTCAAACTCATCCACTGACCTTTGCAATTTTTCTTTAGAATCTCCCATAAGCACAGTATCATCAGCAAAAAGTAACTGTGTCAATTCCCATTTTGAATTTGATTCCCCATAATTTAATCCCACCCCTCTCCCAAACACCCTAGCATTTACTTCTTTTACAACCCCATCTATAAATATATTAAACAACCATGGTGACATTACACATCCCTGTCTAAGACCTATCCTCATAAAAGCTCTTTACAGCATTTAGTAACTTACCACCTATTCCATAAACTTGCAACATCTGCCACATTGCTCCTCTAACCACTCTATCATATGCCTTTTCTAAATCCATAAATGCAATAAATGCATAAAATTATTAAGAGCAATTGTATGGTAAACTGTCTAAAAATGAAAGAATAATGTATAAAAATAAAGATGATAAATATAGGTTACATAACTTGATTTTTGTAGAGTGGCCGCAAAGGAGGATAAATTAAAAGGAAGAAGAGCGTACGTATGGAAAATAGTCTAGACATTACAATCACTTCAAAGTTTTGCAAAAGTTAGATACTGCAACTACACTGAAACAGTCTCAAAATCCAGATTCGGTCTGTGTATGAAATGTAACTGTAGTGTACCTTTCTTCTAGGTAATGAGTTGGGATGTGACTGTGACATGTCGTGGGTTGTGTCACACACAGCTCGTGGTTTACTTCAACAGGCAGAGTGTACTGATGGTCGCCTTGTGTCTGGCCTTACTGTGCAAGACTTTCAAAACTGTTAGTGAAAAAAAGTTTTTTTTTGCACTTCAGCCATTTCCAATTAAGGTAGAGTGACCCAAAGAAGGAAACTCTATTCACCAAAATTAATTTCCTGGATATTCTCAAAGTGCGTGGACATTATAACTTGAATCATAGTTTCATTAATTCATATACTGTACCACTTATACCATTTTTATAAATAGAAAAATAAACAGTAAACTGTTGGTAGAAGGCTCAAGTGAAGTATAAAGTGATCCTTTTCTTGATATTTTGGCTATGCAGTGGCTTTACTGTGTTAGAAACAGAGTCCGTAACTTGATAAAAGTTCAATGCATGGGCTTTATCAAGTTAATGAATATCATTAATTATGCTGCATTTTTCTTTAATCATCATGTTGGTATTTTATACCCTTTGCTCTCCACAATATGTTGTTATATGCACCAACTGTACTGCTACTGCTATAAAATCAAATAGGAAATGAACGAAGCTCAATTGAATTCATACAACAGTCAGCTACAAATCCGGCTTTACTTGCACCATAAGCTAGCATATGTTGAATTCATTTCGACTTTATAATTTAGATTACACTCACCGAATAAATTATAAGAAACATAGTGTCGCTGGCAAAGCATTAATTCATTAAACTATGTAATAAACAATGTAAAGTTGTTGTTTTTAACCTCAAGGCTTGTTAGAATTTTTTATGGCGCATGTTAAATCTTTTAATGTCAAAAACTGATTCTGATAAAGGAATAACCACTTATTTCACACTTACAAAAAAAAAAAAAAAAAAAAAAAAAAAATATATATATATATATATTCTCCTTAATAAGTACCAGCTTCTACACCAAGTTATTCCAAATTCTGCCATTTGCTACTTACACAGATTTCTATACATGTATGCTACATTCAGTCATTCTTCTATGTGATTATGGTGTTTATAAAGTATCATAAAATAATATCAATTTCATTCATATGGTAGTCTGCCTTCCATAATGTACTGTATAAGAATTATGATATTGTAATGCTACTGCAATTTATCTAGTAATGTATAAATTAGATCTAGGTAGTAGGTTGGTACACAGCAACCGCCCAGGGAGGTACTACCGTCCTGCCAAGTGAGTATAAAATGTAAGCCTGTAATTGTTTTACATGATGGTAGGATTGCTGGTGTCCATTTTTCTGTCTCATAAACATGCAAGGTTTCAGGTATGTCTTGCTACTTCTACTCACACTTAGGTCACACTACACATGCATGTACAAGCATATATATATACACCCCTCTGGGTTTCCTCCTATTTTCTTTCTAGTTCTTGTTCTTGTTTATTTCCTCTTATCTCCATGGGGAAGTGGAACAGAATTCTTCCTCCGTAAGCCATGCGTGTTGTAAGAGGCAACTAAAATGCCAGGAGCAAGGGGTTAGTAACCCCTTCTCCTGTATATATTACTAAATGTACAAGGAGAAACTTTTGTTTTTCCTTTTGGGCCACCCCGCCTCGGTGGGATACGGCCGGTGTGTTGAAAGAAAGTATAAATTAGACAAAAGCAAGGGTGCTACAAAGTTTGTAGAAAAGGCAAAATCAAAGACGAGAGTACAAATGGTATTCTTCTTGCCTGAAATATCTCTTGACTTTCATGAACATGAAGAGACAGACTTCTCCAAGTCTAATGGTGTGAACAATTCGGGATACTTAATATTATTAACACAATGACTAGCCATCACTGTTTACCATGACTTACATAACCACTTTAACCCTTTGAGGGTTTCGGACGTACTAGTACGGCTTACGACCCAGGGTTTTTGACGTACTAGTATGCCTAAATTCTAGCGCCCTCAAATCTAGTGGGAGAAAGCTGGTAGGCCTCCATATGAAAGAATGGGTCTATGTGGTCAGTGTGCATGGTATAAAAAAAAATCCTGCAGCACACAGTGCATAATGAGAAAAAAAAAAACTTTGACGTTTTTTTTGGAATAAAACAGCGACTTTGCACTGTATTTTCGTATGGTATTTATTGTTGTATTCTAGTTTTCTTGGTCTCATTTTATAGAATGGAAGGCATATCATAGAAATTGAGATGATTTTGACTGGTTTTACAATGAAAAGTACCTTGAAATTGAGCTCAAAGTAGCAGAAATGTTCAATTTTTACCAAAGTTCAAAAATAAACAAATCATGCCAAGCGTCCAATACACGTCAACTGGCGAGTCTAATATTCTTTTGCAAGTGCGCCAATATGATTCATACCATTTTTTACACTAATGCAGTAGTCTGCATAACAGTAAATCTTCTATTTTTTGCGAGAATAAAAATTCAAAGTGGAAAGCAAAAGAATGTAAGAGGGGCCTTGAGACGTGACTAATGAACAGAGGAAATGTCATTTTAGTGCCAGGAATGTATTTCTTGTTTGTTCTGGACCCTATTCGGAAATTGGCATCTTTTGAAATTTGTGTGAAATTGGCAAAATTGCTAAATTCTGACCACTGTACTGGATAGCTGAAATTGGTAAATGGGTGGTTTCTTGCACTCATTCAATAGAAAAATGGAGTTCTAGCGAAATATTCATGTTTTTTGTCGACTAGTACAGTGGAACTGGCCGAAAATGGGGCTCAAAGTGGGCAAAATCGCCGATCCGTAAACATCGCCGAGACCGCTAACTTCGCGAGAGCATAATTCCATAAGTTTTCCTTCAAATTTCATATTTTTAGTGTCATTATGATCGGGAAAAGATTCTCTATCTTTTCATAAGAAAAAATTATTATTTTTTTTTAAATTTGGCCGACCCTAAGAACGAGTCTCGGAGAGGTCCTGTCGACCCTCAAAGGGTTAACTCACCTGAGAGAAAGGCATAATCTCCCTTCTTGAAGACATCCCTCACAATCTTTTTCTTTGTTGCACTGTCATCAGCATAACCATGGAAGTCTCGGACAGGATCATCCCGTACTATCTTGCCAATGAACTCACCAGGTTCACCTATACAATGAACCATATCAAAAGTTACAAACATCTTACAGAATAATAGAGATGGGAAAATACATCAAATATAAAAAATATTCACATAAAAAATTTATAAGAGAAATTAAAAAAAAATAACTAAAATGCTCACAAATAAAATCTCCAGATATGCAGTAAAAATAAAACAAAAAAAAATACAATAGGTACCCTATTAAGGTGATTCAACCAGCAATGTTCTGTACTTATAACACTGGTCCTTGAGAACTAATTAATAACTTATGAATGCTGATCTGTAGGAAAGATTACTGCAAAAATTCAAACTAATTCCAATAAACAGGATGTTCTTGGCTATTTTTTCACCAAATGGAATTATATTTTTTTTTCAACAGGTCAGCTGTCTCCCACTGAGGCAGGGTGACCCAAAAAAGAAAGAAAATCCCCAAAAAGAAAATACTTTCATTATCATTCAACACTTTCACCTCACTCATACATACTCACTGTTTTTTGCAGAGGTGCCCAGATACAACAGTTCAGAAGCATATATAAAGATATATAACACATCTCTCCAAACTGCCAATATCCCAAACCCCTCCTTCAAAGTGCAGGCATTGTACTTTCCATTTCCAGTACTCAAGCCTGGCTATATAAAAATAATCGGTTTCTCTGAATCCTTTCACTAAATATTACCCTGCTCACACTCAAACAGCTTGTCAGGTTCCAAAAAAATTTGGCTCCATTCACTTCTATCTAACACGCTCACGCAAGCTTGTTGGAAGTCCAAGCCCCTCGCCCACAAAACCTCCTTTACCCCTTCCTCCAACCTTTTCGAGGATGACCTCTACCCTGCCTTCCCTTCCCTACAGATTTATATGCTCTCCATGTCATTCTACTTTGATCCATTCTCTCTAAATGACCAAACCACCTCAACAACCCCTCCTCATCCTTCTGACTAATACTTTTATTAACTCCACACCTTCTCCTAATTTCCACACTCCGAATTTTCTGCATAACATTTACACCACATTTTGCCCTTAGACAAGACATCTCCACTGCCTCCAACCGCCTCCTCGCTGCAGCATTTACAACCCCATTGCCTCCATAGTTAACGTTTTTTATCTCCACATATACCTCAATGCACCACTCACCTTTTTTCCTTCATCAATTCTATGGTTAACCTCATCCTTCATCAACCCATCCGCTGACGCATAAATTCCCAAATATCTGAAAACATTCATTTCTTCCATACTCCCTCTCTCCAATGTGATATCCAATTTTTCTTTATCTAAATCATTTTATACCCTCATTACCTTACTCTTATCTATGTTCACTTTCAACTTTCTACCTTTACACATGTACAGTATATTCATTTTATAAAAGTGTGAAGAATCTGTATTCTGTTGGTAGATATCTGCAAATAACTGTAGATTCAATAATACTGGTAAAAATTTTGTTAAGCTGAAAATGCATTTTTGCATAACTTTTTTCTGTTATTGTTTCACCATAAGCACTGATATTTTGTGTACTGTATGTTCATTGTTACTCATAGGCATTGGGCTCACATTAGTTTAGTAAAAATTGGTAAAGAAATGTAAATACAAAAAATAGGTTTCTTCTTTAGAAAGTTGTTTATTCACAGTATGTGAGTGAAGTGGCAACTGTTTACACCACCACCTTCCCTCCCCACAAGTGAATGTCATGGGAAGGGGTGGAGTGAATAGCATGAGGTGGAAAACAGCATGGGGGAGGTGTGGGTCAAACTACATTGTGGGGAAGGAGTACAGTGTGGGTAGCGCAGTACAGAAGCGATGTATAATATTTTAGTTGAGTACAGTTAGGGGTAGAGTCTGTGGGGCTAGAATACAGTCGGATGGGGTTTAGAGAACAAGTGTAAAGCGTGTCAAATATAAGGAGGGAGGGAGGTAAAAAAATATGAAAAGGGGGGGGAAATGGGAGGAAGGAAAAGAAGAGGGAAGAGAGAAGGGCTCTTCCAAGCACCATGTTCCAACTCCCAATCATAACACAACTGTAGGTGTATTTTGGTATGCATAGAAATATACCTAGCTGGGTGAATCTCGTCAGGCTGGCATGGTACAGTGGAAAAATGCACTGACCTGCCAGTTTAAGGATTGGCTTACCACGGGTTCAAACCCAACTCATTTTGTAGTAAGAAGTACAATGAACATATTTTTTTAACTTCACTGAATGAATGAAATTAAAAACAAAACATTACAGTTCAGGAATGCATTTTCTATTATAATACTGATGTCTGTGTTAGATAGGTTCTAAACCATACCACGGGCGGGACTGAACCCGCGGTCATAGAGTCTCAAAACTCCAGACCGTCACGTTAGCCACTGGACCAGCTAGCCACAATAAGATTCGTCCAACTAGGTATATTTCTACACCATAGGAAGGTTAGCATAGGCACCACTGTGACCACAAATGCAAGTTTTTACAGACGAATCTCCAGCTAGCGTGGCCATGACGAACTCTAGCTCAAGTCCCCTTGATGCCGTAAACATGACTCATGAAATCGTAATGACACGATTGCAAACAAACCATACCATGGGTGGGATTGAACCCGCGGTCAGAGTCTCAAAACTCCAGACCATCGCGTTAGCCACTGGACCAGCTAGCCACAATAAGATTCATCCAACTAGGTATAGGTGTGGTATGGTTTGTTTGCAATCACGTCATTACGATTTCGTGAGTCATGTTGACGGCATTGAGGGGACTTAAGCTAGAGTTCGTCACGGCCACGCTAGCTGGAGATTCGTCTGTAAAAACTTGCATTTGTGGTCAAAGTGGTGCCTATGCTAACCTTCCTATGGTGTAGAAATATACATAGTTGGATGAATCTTATTGTGGCTAGCTGGTCCAGTGGCTAACGCGACAGTCTGGGGTTTTGAGACTCTGATCGCGGGTTCAATCCCGCCCATGGTATGGTTTGTTTGCAATCGTGTCATTACGATTTCGTGAGTCAAGATAGGTTCTAAGTTTCGAGCCACAACTTGCAAACAACTTTCAGAAATACATTAACACTAAGTGGTGGACCTATTGTATACATAAAAATAAAATTAACAGATGATGAAATAAATAAAACTAACAATATTCACAAATAAAATTCTTAATGTAGCTTTACTTATACAATAATCTAAAAATACAGTATCAACACTCTGCAATAAACAATATAGCAAATAAGAAAATACCTATTGTACAGTACCACAACAAAGCAATTGTTGTGGTACTGTAAATTATTTTATATATTAAATGCTAGTACACCTACCATCCGACTTACGACCTGCTCGACTTACGATCACTCGACTTACGACCGTGTTTTTTATGCCAAATTTCTGGGAAATAAACAACTATTTGTGTTGTACACAGTGTTTATCCTAAACCTTACAGTATAAAATACAGTACTAACAGCATAAAAAGTAAAGTAAAACATGAAATACCAAAATAAAACAATAAAATAAAGTCATTACAAAAAATGTTTTGTTGATATTCAGTAGTAAAGTTCGACTTAAGACCGGTTTCTCAGAACCGAACTCGGTCGTAAGTCGGATGGTAGGTGTATTATATCTCTATGAATTTTTTTTAACACTTTGGCCATTTCCCACCAAGGAAGGATAACTATCATACATTTTATATCTGTCTTTCTAGACAAGCATGAACATCACACTTCAAGTAAGACACTGAACCACAACATCCATGCATGTGTGATATCCATTTTTGTTTTCTAAAGAAATGCGCGTTACTTTCCATGTGAAAATATAAACACCAAAATTGTGAACAAAAATGCTATAGAAAATATTGTAGATGATATAGTCCCTAAGACTTAAGCTATAATTTACCTGGCTTGCACATAATGCACATTCCATTAGCATCCCGGACAATTTCTTTAGTTTCCTCATCAACTTTAATGAGAGCCACGGGGTACACACTAGGAAACAGCACAGATACAAAGCCAACTGCTCCAATTTTGCCATCCATATTGACTGTAAGATAAAAGTAAAAATTTTCCTTCAAACATTTTATAATTTATTAACAGAAGATTCAAATGCTTTTGTCATATTAACTGTACATAATCATAAAAACACCTCTACATATGAACTACAAGAATAAATATCTTTCTTTCTTTCAACACACCGGCCGTATCCCACCGAGGCAGGGTGGCCCAAAAAGAAAAACAAAAGTTTCTCTTTTTAAATTTAGTAATTTATACAGGAGAAGGGTTACTAGCTCCTTGCTCCCAAGAATAAAAATATTAATCAAAATAATTAATGATATTCAGTATTGCAGGAGAAGTAATGATAACTCTTGCTCTCCATGTTGACAATGTTAAGAAATCATTCTTATTTATTCTTTCATATTCTTTTATTATCTTTATGTGCTCACCTGGTTACCTCTTTTTCCTTCTACTCTGCCTCAACCTCTCCCTTCAGAGTGCAGGCACAGTTCTGAGTTAAACTTTTGGTAATTCCACACCATCTTCTAATTTTTATGTTTCAAATCCTCTGCATAATATTCATCCCATGGATGCAAAAATCTTAATTAAGGAATCTTATGATACCTCTGGATTCCAGATAAGGAATCTTATGATATCTCCAGATATTCTCTGTCTGAGAAATTTCTGTCTACTATAAATAAATTTACCACTCTTAACAGCTCTCATTTCTTATACTAGACTTTTTCCTAGTCTCCCAACACCTTTTTCTATGTGACTGTGCCACTTCATTTCTACACTGTGAACAATACTGTAGTGTAATTTTCTAACTTTACAATCTATCCAAATACCAAACCCCATCTCATTACATCCATTTTATTTACTTGTAATCTACATGCTCAGTTGTGGTACAATACTCATTTATAGGAACTATCATCCTAGATTCAAATATGTAATAAAAATAGCTACAGCATCAAAAGTGCATTTGATAACCCCCAAGAATATTGCTGGAAATAAGTAACTGCAAACTTGCACAAAAGCTAATTGAAAAGACTTACTAATATTAGCATTCCCTTCAGTTGAGCCGTAGAACTCACTAATCCTGGGGATATTAAACCTTGTCTGGAAGTCTTTCCAGAGGTTAGGCCGCAGCCCATTACCAAACATTAAGCGGATCTAGGAAAAGGTAAACATTAAAAGGGTAAGGAAAATGGGATATCATCATTCCAAAGTACAAACAAATTAAAAGAAACTACACCAACTTTGTTCTAAGTCAACATACTGACATTCTTAAAGTAATGTAACATTTGTTTATTATAAGCAGCTCCACATTCTCTAAGAAAATACTAAACTATATAAATTTGTATACTACAAAAGCATTCTCTAGCATCAAAATCCTGATGTGTTCCACAGGCTATTTCAATTTTATAGCAGCTAGAACAAAAATGTTGAACTATGGAACAGTTACAGAAGAGTCTACACAAATTAAATAACTGGATCAAAAACATGACAGACTGGTATAGATTCCTGAAAGTGTACTTTAGCAGAAATAATATATGCATATGACCAGCATAACCACAACACAACTAACCACCACACTAAGTAATTTAATGAGTTGCAATGAGTTTGAGGTACATTTGTTTCAATGGCTTCTAAATAATTTTTGATTATATGCTGCAAAATCTAAAAATCTATTACATGTTTTGTAGAACTATTAATGAAAATTGATCAATAATTAATCAAAGTTGATCCAAAAAGGTGTTTCAAAACAGTTATGGTATGTACAGTAGACCCTTGAATAACAATGTAATTCCCTTCCTGAAAATGCCATGTTACACAAATTATGTTCAGCAAACTGAAGAACACTTAGAAAAATAAGGGTACATGCTTGACATCGTCAAAAGCCAAACTTTTTTGAGTTCCTTATTTCGTAAAAAATAATGAAGTTTTTGACACCTTATACTGTAGATTGGGTTGACTGATGAACTCAAAATACAAGTTATGTACTCAAATCATAAATAAGAAATTACCAAATAAATTCATTAAGGCATAGGAGAAGCTGGCACTTAATGCATTATACTGTCTAGTTCTTAAAAAAAATGGGCATGGTTTTCCCAGCTAATATGCCACCAGTGACTATTAATAGTTTAATATACAATCTTCTTCTTTCAAAAAACCGACCGTATCCCACCAAGGCAGGGTGACCCAAAAGGAAAAACAAAAGCTTCTCCTTTTAAATTTAGTAATATATAGGAGAGAAGGGGTTACTAGCCCCTTACTCCCAGCATTGTAGTCGCCTCTTACGACGTGTGGCTTACGGAGGAAGAATAATACACAATCTTATCAGTGTAAAATATGCAAAGAAATGGAAAGAATAAATTTTACCCTACCTTAAATTCTTTCTTTTTCTTGCCTGTAGATGAAGAATTGTTTGAGAATGGTTATGTAGCTCAAGTGAGCAGTAGACTTCTGCTGGTCATCTGTTTAATTAGCTGATGCTACACATATATTTCACTATGCAATTTTCTCATTTATAATACATAGTATGAGGGAATTTTTTTTTTCAACATGTCAGTCGTCTCCCACCGAGGCAGGGTGACCCAAAAACAAAGAAACTCCCCAAAAAGAAAATACTTTCATCATCATTCAACACTTTTAACCCACTCATACATAATCACTGTCTCTGCAGAGGCGCTCAGATATGACAATTTAGAAGTCCCTCCAAACTGCCAATACGTATCCCAAACCCCTCCTCTGAAGTGCAGGCATTGTACTTCCCATTTCCAGGACTCAAGTTTGGTTAACCAGTTTCCCTGAATTCTACCTTAAATTCCTTGTTCTCCTGCTTGTTGATAAGCACTAGTTATGTGACTACTGAGCAGTAAACAGCAGAGAGTCATCCATTTGTTTTATCAGCTGATGACTGTGGGTCAGTCTTGTTTAGGTTGAGAGCCACTACAGCACATGCCATACTGGGCCAGACTTAGCAACTGGCTTTCCACAGGACATAAATCTCTGAATAGAAAAGTTTTCTTCTTTATCTTTCAACAAACCAGCCATATCCCACTGAGGCAGAGTGGCCCAAAGAGAAAAATGAAAGCTTCTCTTTTTAACTTCAGTAATATATACAGGAGAAAGGGTTACTAGTTTCTTATGAAAAGTTTTAATGTCTGAAACTGATGCTGCAATTTTTCAGCAACTGTCATCACAAAAACACACTGTTCAACCACATTTTAATCAAGGGTCTACTGTATTTTAGAAATCTTCAGATTTTTTAGTTATCAAATATTAACTACAGTACAAATTTACCAAACTAATTAGATAAAAATTTCTATGGTATATCAATGTTATTATCATAAATCTTCTTTTTCCTATCAACAAACTGGCCATATCCCACTGAGGCAGAGTGGCCCAAAAAGAAAAATGAAAGATCAGTGATAGTATTGGAAATACAGTAAAGAATTATTTTTGTATCTTATTTATTCAAGATGCAAAGCATTTTCTCAAAGTTTCCTTGAAATATCAATGCTATTAGGTTATCGTATATAAAATTTCATTTTGGTCAAAACAAATTTTGGAATTTTAATTCTTTTTTTTTTTTTTTTTTTTTCAAAAATGTTCAAAATGGTCAACAGGTATTTTCCAAACTAACATAAATTTTTGCTTTAAATAAAACTTGTGAACAATCCCAAGTACAGCTCCAGAAAGATTCACAAATAACCTACATATCAGAGAAGAAAACTTGAGACACTGTTTTCATTCAAGATCAAAATTTCATCTAGTGTACTGAAGCCATTTGACACTTGCAAACATTTATGGCAAGTCATTTTCTTTTTTTAAAAATTCATTTTTCAATAATGCAGTGAGATATTCTCAAGGTCCTGAAAATACTGCTCTGTTTTTTTTGTTGTTGTTGTTTTTTGAAAACCATCCCGAACCCCCTTAGTTGATCAAGACAAATTCATCTTTCTCCACAGTCTGTATTTTGCTTAGGTCACATTTGTCAACTGCTATCAAAGAATAAAGTTGGTGCAAATTTACAGGTCTAGAAACAATAAAACATGGTTGTATTAATATTTTGTACATATCTAAATATTGTATCCATCTATATCATGCTACCTTTCCTGCTCTTATTGTAAGGTGACACAATAATTAAGTTGTAGAACAGCTAGTCATTAACTCTTAAATAACAAATTGCAGTATTATTCAAGGAGTTGTGAGCCTTTCAACCCTGTGTGAAGATAAGTTAATACATTATGAAAATGAAGCTCTGTAAGGAGGGTGGAACTGTACAGACAGCAAGCTATCCAGATGTATAGGTACAAGGAGGCTGCATTACTCCTGCACAACTAACACAAAATTAAAGTCAAAACTCTTATGAAATTCTAAGACTGTGATAGATTCAACTGTTGCCTCGAATCACATTTTACAGAACTCATGAGGCTAACTGAGGTACCTGGTAACACTTATTCATGCAACCCTAGAATCTTGTCGCTACAAACTGAAATTTCATACTATTCTAATTGCAGCAAAATTTTAAGACCTTTTTTTTTAACCCCTTGACTGTCGCAACCCCAGATCCTGAGGTGTCTCCTGGTGTCGCAAAATTTAAAAAAAAAAAAAAATTTTTTTTTATGAAATGATAGAGAATCTTTTCCCGATTGTAATGACACCCAAAAAAAACGTAATTTGATGGAAAACTGACGGAATTATGCTCTCGCGAAGTTAGCGACCTCGGCGATATTTACGAATTGGTGATTTCGCCCACTTTGAGCCCTATTTTCGGCTAATTCCATTGTTCCAGTCGACCAACCTCATAGCTATTTCTTTAGAACTCCATTTTTCCTATCGACTGAGTACAAGAAACTTACCGATTTCAACTACCCAATAACTTGGTCAGAAATTTGCAATTTGGCCAATTTCACGAAAATTAAAAAGTATGACAATTTCAAAATGGGGCCAGAATGAACAATGCAGACATTCCTGGCTCTAAAATAACATTTTCATTGTTCATCAGTCATGTCTCCAGGTCCCTCTGATATTACTCTTGCTTTTTATTTCAAATTTTAATTCAAACAAAAAATAGAAAATTTACTGTTATGCAGACTACTGCAATGTGTACGAAATGGTATATAATACCGACAAGATGAGAGTAAGACACATGTGCAACATCTGGGTATCTTTATTGTAGACGTTTCGCCATCCAGTGGCTTTATCAATACAAATTCTAGGACATAACTTGAAGACAGTAGAACTATGTACAGAAGATGAGGTAATCAGTCCCTCAACCTAGGAGTAGGTGCGAACAGCACCATAGTCGTGGAGATTCTGAATCTCCACGACTATGGTGCTGTTCGCACCTACTCCTAGGTTGAGGGACTGATTACCTCATCTTCTGTACATAGTTCTACTGTCTTCAAGTTATGTCCTAGAATTTGTATTGATAAAGCCACTGGATGGCGAAACGTCTACAATAAAGATACCCAGATGTTGCACATGTGTCTTACTCTCAGACTACTGCAATATTGTAATAATTGTATAAATAATGTCAACCTATTCATGACTGCATATTAGAATGGCTAGTTGGACATTTATTGGACAATGACATCATTTGTTTACTTTTGAACATTGGCAAAAATCAAACATTTCCCCTACTTTGAGCTCCATTCCAAGGTTCTTTTCATAGTAAAACCAATCAAAATCACCTCTATTTCTATAATATGTTTTCCATTCTATCAAATGAGACCAAGAAAACGAGAACATAACCATAAATACTATACGAAATTGACCACAAAGATGGCATTTTAATTATATAAAAAAAAAAAAAAGGTCGGAGTTTTTTTTTCTCATTATGCACTGTGTGCTGCAGGATTTTTTTTATATGGTGCACAATGACCACACAGACCCATTCTCTCACATGTGGGCCTACCAGCTTTCTACTGCTTGATTTGAAGCCGCTAGAATTTATGAGTATACAGTATATACGTCAAAAACGGTGGCTTGCAAGACGTATATATACGACCAAAACAGTCAAAGAGTTAAGTTAAGCACTAACTGAGAGTATACCTTGTACTTCTGGCCACTATTATCATGCATGTGCTACACTGAATAAAAACATTTAAGAATACTTTACACAACTTTTAGCAAACAAGTGTCAGTACTTCAACAAAAATCAAAGGGTTGAAAAATGCAAGAAAATGTTAGAAAACAAATTTAATGGTGGTTTGACTAAAAAAATTAAGTTAGTCAGTTACCACCAAAGTGATTAAAAAAAAATTTGTATACAGAAAATAATTTTTATTTATGTATTTGTTTCAAGAGTAATAGAAGCTTTTGCAAGTTTACATGGAAGACATAAGGTGATAAGGTAAAGGCTGCAGTGTGAGAAGTGGGGATAATAAAGATTGAAAATTAAATACATGTGAGGCATAAAAATAAATAGCATGCCACCATGTCATCTGTAGTGTGAGTGGTACTTCAGAATATGTAATTATGTTAACAGTAAAAAATGATGATCAATTATTTCTTTATACAGTAGACCCTCGAATTTCATCATCCCTTTTCTGTAAAACTATAGTTATTCTCTATAAAATGTATTTTTTGTTAATATTTTTGGGAGTCTGGAATGGATTAACTGGATTTACATTATTTCTTATGGGAAATCTTAAAAAAAAAATACATTTTATATAGAATAGCTTTAGTTTTACATACAGAAAAGGGATGATGAAATTTAAGGGTCCTCTGTACTTGTAAAAATTAGTTTGGTAATATATTTTTACTAATTTAAATCTCTCACTCATAGATAGCTTTGATTAAATGCTAAGTATGCATTCATAGACCTTTTTTAAAAACACTTCCTAGTTGCTTAGACAGAACACATTCACACCCGAGGCAGGTTTATTGGTGGCATCAGGTCTGGCAAATATGTATCACTAACACTGCTCCAATTACAAACATGCATGTTTGTCAATGTCTTCCAACTAAGAACTAGCTGCTCCATTTACATCCTGTATGAGTTCAAGTCTCATGCTAATTACAGTTTATACCATCCATAATAATATTTTTTAAGTGCATCCATTTCATAATGAATGTTTTATGTGCTATTTTTGTGTTATTCATTCTTAATGGGAGTGTGCTTAATTTTCCTGTATAAGAAAAGGTTTCTATTTGTCACCACCCTGAGTGAAGGAAAAGCTACTCATGATATAGAAAGATGCAACATTATTTTCTGGTAAATTTGAGCTGGACACAGCAATTACACTGAAATAAAAATAACATTAGCTGAGGGAAGAGAGGAAACATTAAAGTCATTAACACTCCACATGAAGCTGCACAATGAACACCACACTATCAAAATAACTATATATATAAGTAAATAAGAGCAAAATGTCTTGTTAATTTTTTTGACAGCAACCCTAACACTTATACTTAAAGAACATCATCATATTAATAAATTTCCTTAACACAAGGAAGCCTAATTTACCTGATGACCTTTATCTTCGGACTTTTCCGGCATGTTATAGAGGTAACGGCAGATCTCACCGATGTACTGTGCAACCTGCAGATTTTTAGAGATTACAGTCATTAATTAAAATACTGAAATATTTGGTTTGTAATTCAAAATTTATTACAAATTACTATACTGTATTCCAAATTAAATATTTTATAGTTTAAATAGTTAAACCTAGTGAACTGACTATACTTTAGCTTAACTAAAATCATTAATTCTAATACATAGTAAACAAACAGAAAAGTGTTTTAATAATTTTCTAGCAAGACTGAAAAATAGTTATCATCATATTTAGTAAATGCTAAGCTGTATATAAGTACATGATGTATAGATACATATATTATGCAATGTATGTATTTATATAAATTCACGAAATGAAGTGATAAGGGCTCAAACCTGTAGCCTGGCATTTACCAAGAGCATACACTACCACAAGACCAAGGATAATCGAGTGTGAAGCCCCAGACTGGTGCTTGAACTCACATTTTACAGAGATCTTGATGCTAACTTGGAGCACAGGTTCAAGCCCCCTACCATTTCATTTTACTCATGTTATATATAATACTGTGAAAGATCAGTTTGTATATATGAGGTACAAATATAGTGTGCTTTGATGGCAGAGCATGCAATCTTTGTTTATAAAGCAATGATCCTGTTCCCAAACAAGCAGTGTAAATTGACTGTTGCAAAAACTTGTCAAGTAACAGTCTGAACATCACTAAATTAATATTAGGCCATACTAACTAAAGTTAAGCCAAAATCAGACTGCATAGGAACAAGCTAAATTATACTGAATTCATTTTATTAGGTAGAGAAGCTAGTTTTGGTGCAAAACAAATTTTTTTGTTTATGTTGTGCCATGTTAATTCACAAAAATATATCTATTAATGCATAAGAAAACATTTCCAAAAAGACTTACTTTTAGGGTAATTTGGTTTATTTGACCAGTATACAGTGGACCCCCGGTTAACGATATTTTTTCATTCCAGAAGTATGCTCAGGTGCCACTACTGACCGAATTTGTTCCCATAAGGAATATTGTGAAGTAGATTAGTCCATTTCAGACCCCCAAACATACACGTACAAACGCACTTATATAAATACACTTACATAACTGGTCGCATTGAGAGGTGATCGTTAAGTGGGGGTCCACTGTATATATATGTCAAGGGTGTGCATATGTATGTATATAGTGTGGTTTTGTGTATGTATTTCATCACAGAAATAGCTTTTGTCAAACAAATGTTAAAGCTATCCTAAATTTTTAAAAATATGTAATATTAAAGAAAGCATCTTAACTTATTGGAATAATGCATTTTTAGAAAAAGTATGAATCAGCTACTGTCACTCCAGGTATACTCAGCAAAGCAATTTTATTTAAAATATCACACATATCTACAAATTCTTTAGAATTATATCAAAGCAGAAAACTAAATTCTACACCTAATGTGAAAAACAAGATACAAAAGCACTCAAAGATACAAACACAGAAGTAAAAGCTAAAATAATGCAACCAAAGACTACAGTAAAAGAACTAATGATACTGTGAATACAAATGGCAACTCCATAAACAGTATTATGTAAATCTACATAAAAAGATTTAGTTAAAAAACACACTTAAATTTAAACTACTTTTACCTGCATCAGCAATGTTCCAATGAACTTTTGATATATTTTGTAGCTGTCATTTCTTTAAAAAATACTGTATTGGTGCAATAAAATACTATTTAAAAATTATTTTTTTAATGTGTCAATTTGATGATAATTTAGTCTCTTATTGTTGCAGCCTACTGATATTTGACTTGAATTATAGTATAATTTATCTTTATCAGCATACAAATTACTTCATAAAAATACTAAACACCTTCACTCATACATTTACTAACAAGTAAGAGTGCACTCCCAATTACTCAATGGCATAAAGATAAGTACTTAGCAACCCATTTTTTTTGACCTAAATTGCAGGTATTTTTCCCCTTTAGTTAGAATTTGATATGACTTATCGCCTGTGACATGGAACAAACTACAAATATGGTCTGGAGTGTGATAATGAACAAACTTGCTTTCATTAACCCTTTCAGGGTTCGTGCTGTAGATCTACAGCTTTACGTTGAGGGTCCAAACCGTAGATCTACGCCATGAGCTCAGCTCACTCTGATAAGCTGTGAGTAGTAAATTTGGGCCTAGATATGAGAGAATACATCTATGTGGTATGTGTGCACCACATAAAACAAATCCTGCAACACACAGTGTATAATGAGAGAGAAAAAAACTGAGACTGTGATTTTCGATTAAAATAGCGACTTTGCAGTGTTTTTTCATATGTTTTTATAGTTGTATTTGTGATTTCCTGGTTTCATTTGATAGAATGGAAGACATGTTACAGAAACAGAGATGATTTTGATTGGTTTTAGCACTGGAAATGGCTTGAAACTGAGCTCAAAGTAGCGGAAATATTAAATTTTTGCCGATGTTCAAGAGTAAACAAACGACCTCACACGTCTAATACATACCAGCTGGTGGGTCTAATATACATTCACAAATGTGGTGATGATATTTATACAATTATTACAATATTTCATAACAGTAAATCTTCTATTTTTTTGGTTTAAATAAAAATTCATTATGTGAATAAAAAATCAAAATGAAATTCATTTGTAAAAGCCTCAAAATGTAACTAATGAACAGAGGAAATGTTAGTTTAGTGCCAGGAATACCTACATTGTTTATTCTGGACCCTATTTCGAAATTTGAATATTTTGAATTGAGTTAAATTGGCCAAATTACCAATTTCCGATCACTTTATTTTGTAGTTGAAACAGTTGACTTTGCGATTTCTTGTGCTCAATCGATAGAATAGAAGTAATACTAGTGAAATAGCTAAGAATTTGGTCGACTGGAATAATGCAATTGGCCTAAAATGGGAGTCAAAGTTGGCAAAAATCGCTGATTCGTAAATATCGCTGACACATCAAAATTCGCGAGAGCATAATTTCGTCAATTTTCCATCAAATTTCGTACTTTTTGTTTTATTACCTTCGGAAAAAAATTCTCTACCATTTCATTAGAAAAAATAACAAAATTTTTTTTTGAAAATTCTTGGAACCTGGTGTGCACTTTGAAATTTGGCCTCTGAACCCTGAAAGGTTTAAACTATACAGTATTTTGTTTATACAGTGGTCCCTCAATTATCGTCCTTAATCCGTTCCTGGAAGTGGGACTGTTATCAAAATAGACGATTTTTGAATAAATTTTCCCCATAAGAAATAATGTAAATACAATTAATTCGTTCCTGACACCCAGAAGTATTAAAACAAAAATTTTTTTTACATGAAATATAGATGTAGTACATAAATAATACAAAGGGACATGATGAATGAAACATTAGCAGCATAACACTTACCTTTACTGGCGATTCTTCTTAGTGTATGGAAGACTGGAGGAAGAAATCCCCACTAGCATTAGCACAGAACATGAGCGTCAGCCTGTGTTTCATAGGCTTGTGTCCTGGCAGTGCCTTTTCTTCCTGAGTACTGTAGGTCCTCTTTGGCATTTTCTTCCAAAAGAGGCCTGTTTCGTCACAATTGAACACTTGTTCAGGTTTCAGTCTTTCAGCCTCTATGTACTCCTTGAATTCCTGCACATATTTTTCAGCCGCTTTTTGGTCCGAACTGGCAGCCTCACCATCCATTATCACACTGTGTATGCCAGTATGCTTCTTAAATCTCTCAAACCAGCCTTTGCTGGCTTAACCCTTTGGGGGTTTCAGACGTACTAGTACGGCTTACGCGCAGGGGTTTTTGACGTACTAGTACGCATAAATTCTAGCGCCGTCAAATCACGCGGGAAAAGGATGGTAGGCCTAGATGTGAGAGAATGGGTCTGTGTGGTCGGTGTGCGCGGTAGAAAAAAATCTGGGACCCAGTGGTGCATTGTGGGAATGCCATCTTAGTACACAATGTCCACCATGCCTCACAGTAAGAAGTTCCTCACTCCTCGGCGAATTGGGACACTTTTGTTCCCCAGTGACAGTTCTAATACAGATGGAAGTGCCAGTGAAGATGAGTTTCAAGGTTTTGGTGAGGTTTTGACTGAAACTAATTACCATAATATTGGTAATAGTGAGGAAAACCCAGACAACCCTCAGCCTTCCACCTCTGCTGCTGGGCTGTCTTGTTCACGTTCAGTTGTACCAGAATCAAAGAGGAAACTCCTATTTTCCCAAATCCCAGACTCAGATGTGAGCATTTGTGATGATAGTGATAGTGAATATGAACTACATGCTCTTGAAACTAGTTCCAGTAGAGATAGGTAAGTGCAATATTCCCCAGTGAAGCGACAGTATATATGATGATTTATGCGCTCTGGTAGTGTGCCATATGCTATTCCAAGGGGAATGAGTACATCTCGGAGTACATCCCGTGGCTGTACAACAGGAACAGACAGTGAAAATGACGATGATAGTGTTGCAATTGGGATGGAAAATGTGCATGGTGGTGGTAGCGGTGGTGCCGGCCGTGAGGCACCAGCAGTGGGCCATGCTGTCACCCACACTGCTGCCTCAGCTGATCTACAACAAAGGCCACCATCCCCCACCCACCCACCACCAGCCTCCACAACCACAACCTCCACAACCACAACCACCTGTCAATGTCCAGTACCCACAAGCAGACCGCACCTGGGATTGGCAGGAAGCTGTCAATTTTGTTCCAAATCCCCACCAGTTTGATGACAGCCAAAGTGGAATATGGCATTCTTGTACACTCGGGAACAATGCCACTGAACTGGAATGTTTCGCGTTATTCTTTGACGAACCCGATGGAAAGAATTGTCATGGAAAGCAACACATACTACGAGTACACCATGGCAAACACAATACTTTCACCAAAATCCCGTCTACACCAGTGGAAGGAGGCAACTGTGGCTGAGATGTATCTTTTCTTTGCCACAATAATGCTTATGCCACATGTGTATAAGCACAAAGTGAAATCATACTGGTCAACAGACTGCCTGATTGCAACCCCAGGTTTCAGTGATATAATGCCAGTGAATCAATTTGTGCTAATGTTATGTATGCTTCACTTCTCAGACAAAACCAGGCCTGACAGAAACGACAGGTTATATAAAATTAGGAATGTGTTTGTGTATCCGAAAGAGAAATTCAATATGTATTTTTATCCCTTCAGGAAGCTTGTAATTGACGAGTCTTTGATTCTGTTCAAAGGAAGACTCTTTCAAGCAGTACATACCAAGCAAGAGGAAACGCTTTGGAATAAAGTTGTTTGTGCTTTGTGATTGTTACAGTGGTCTGGTATTGGATATTATTGTGTACACTGGAAGTTATACATTGCAAAATACAGTGGAACCCCGCTTAACGAGCACCTCCCAATGCGACCAATTATGTAAGTGTATTTATGTAAGTGCGTTTTTACGTGTATGTTTGGGGGTCTGAAATGGACTAATCTACTTCACAATATTCGTTATGGGAACAAATTCGGTCAGTACTGGCACCTGAACATACTTCTGGAATGAAAAAATATCGTTAACTGGGGGTCCACTGTACCAGGAAGTTATTGGGCATCTCTGGTGATGTGGTTAGAACAATGATGGAACCATACCTTGGTAAGGGGTATATATTACATACTGATAACTGGTACACAAGCCCCTCACTCAGTGATTTTTTGCGAGTGAACATGACAGATGTGTGGCACAGTGTGTGCAAATTGGAAACATAGGCCCAGGTTTGACGCTGGCACTTGCAGAGGTGAGGTGCAGGCGTTTGCTGCCAATGACATCATGGCATTTCGGTGGCATGACAAACGAGATGTCACACTGTTGTCATCAGTTCACCCTAATGAAATGGCAGACACTGGCAGGCAGCATAGAGAGAGCAATGAATACATTCTAAAACCTGCAGCTGTGATTGATTACACCTTCAATATGCATTCAGTGGACAAATGCGACATGCAGATTTGGTTTGCTGATTGTGTTCACAAGAGTTATAAGTGGTACATAAAACTCTTTTTCCATCTTCTGGACCTTTCGATGCTCAATGCTTATAATATGTATAAGATGAGGACCAGAAACAAACCACAATACGGTGAATTTTGTTTGTCTGTCATCAGACAAATAGTATTCTTGTCTGTCATCAGACAAATAGTATTCAAGTACCAAGGAACAACACCTGCAATAGACCGCCCACCAAATTATCAACAACTACCTTCTCGTCTGAAGCATGGTGATCACTTCCTAGTAAAACTGCCTGCTACTGCTTTCAAGAAAAAGGCTCAGAAGAGGTGTTACGTCTGTGCACATACAACGAAGCCAACAACAACGCAGAGACACTCGTTTTATGTGTGAGGAGTGTAAAACACCACTGTGCATGACACCATGTTTCAAAGACTTCCACAGGCTGCAGAACTTCTAGAAACATTCCCTGTGACTGTATATGTGTATATAAAATATAGAAAAATAGTAATAAACAACATTTCATATCGTTTGTGTAAATATTTTCTATAAACAAAACAATGACAATAGTGTTTACGCCCTTATTGTGCAGTATTGAAAAAGAAATAACTTATGAAATACTGATCATATTGGTCTCACAGTCCATAAAAGTTACTTGGAAAAAGAAAAATTAAAAAATAATAGAAAATAGTACATAAAACAGTAAATAAAAGAATACCGGGTGATGGCAGTCGGCGATGTTGCCACATTGTGCCCCTTTTTCATCAACTTCACGCCTCCATATCTCGGTAAGTATTGATGGTAATAATGTTTTGTTTAGCCTATAATGTTTAGAAAAAAAACTATTTTTTCATAAGAAAAAATAATTTTTTTTTTTTTTTGAAATTTGGCCGACCCTGAGAACAAGTCTCTGAGCTGCTTTGGGGATTAGCGTGGACGGTTACAAAGCATGGCTTGCTTCTGCAGTGATTTAAAAATTGAGGTTGGAGAGTTGAAGGAGGAGGTCTTGCTTCTCCAGGAGGAGATTAGGAGGCTGAAGGTCCACCTCAATGGGTCTGGGAGAGAGTGTGAGGTGGCTGGAATTGTGGGGAATGAGGCTTCTAGCAGTGAGGTGCAGTCTGTCTCTCACTGTGAGGAAGCTGTAAGTGGGGAGGTAGCAACGGCTACCAGCAGTGAGGTGCAGTCCAGCACCTGCTACAAGTGGCGAGTGGTAACCAGTAATGGGAGGAGAATCAGAATTAGGAAAGTTAAGAGTGAAGATCTGAAGGTAGGTAATCACTTCTCTGTTCTTCAGGATGAATGTACTTCAGTGGCCAGTGAAGGTAAGGGTACTACTGCCCCTGCTAACAGAGGTAAGCGCATTCTTGTGGTTGGTGACTCTCAGGTAAGATATATTGACCGTGCTTTTTGTAATAGGAATAAGAAGATGAGAGATAGAGTGTGCTTCCCTGGAGCTGGTGTTGAGGACATAGTTAACAGGCTTGATAATATCAAGTCAGGTAATGGGAACAAGCCCATTATCTGTCTCAGTGCTGGTGGAAATGATATTGGGAAGGGTAGGAGAGAAGAGCTGCTAGATAAGTACAGGTCAGCTATAGATTTCATTAAGTCTAAGGGAGGGGTCCCAACCATATGCAGCATCTTGCCTAGAAAGGGAGTAGGAAATGAATGGTTGTCTAGGACAATTGGTGTAAATTGCTGGCTAAACAGATACTGCAAGGAACTTGCAATCCCATTCATTGACAACTGGAACAACTTTTATGGCAAACATGATATGTATGCAAGGGATGGGGTACATCTCTCTGGGGCTGGGGTGGTAGCACTTGCAAGCTCAATTGAGAAGGCCATTGGTGAAATGCCTATGATTTTAAACTGATAGAAGATAGAGGTATGGGTGTGTGTGGAAACAAGCAGGTTGCAACACTAGGGTTGGAAACAGTAAATGTATAAAAGGCATTCAGCATGAAGTTATAAATAAAGACAATAGATCAGGTCAGCAAACAAAGGGGGACAGCAGAGGGCAGCAAGGGACTAGCTCCCTTAAGGTTTACTATACTAATAGCAGGAGTGTAAGAAATAAGATAGATGAGCTAAGATTAATTGCAAGTGCAGGAAACATAGATATTATTGCTATAACAGAGACCTGGCTCAATCTGAAAGATAGAGAGATGCCCTCTGAATGTCACATACAAGGCTATAAATTATTCCACACTGACAGGGTCAACAGGAAGGGTGGTGGAGTAGCGATGTATGTCAGAGACAATTTAAATTGTTGTGTTAGACAAGATATAAAATTAGAAGCGTCAGCCACTGAATCTGTTTGGTTACAGCTTCTCGAGGGCCGAGACAAACTAATTTTGGGTGTGATTTACAGGGCCCCAAATCTTGATAGGGAGTGCAGTAAACTTCTATGGGACGAAATTCGTAAGGCATCTACATACGAAAATGTTGTGCTAATGGGAGATTTCAACTATAGACAGATTGACTCGAGCAATTTGACAGGAAATTTAGAGTCAGGTGACTTTCTTGATACGATCCAGGATTGTTTTTTAAAACAGTTTGTGACAGAGCCAACTAGGGGAAATAACCTCCTTGACTTGGTTCTTGCCAGTAGGGAAACACTAATTAATAATCTTGAGGTTAATGATGAGCTTGGGGAAAGTGATCACAAATCACTCAGTTTTAATATATCATGGAATTCCCCTAATAATGGCAATCAAGTCTCCGTCCCTGACTTTCGCTTGGCTGATTTCATAGGACTGAAAAATTACTTAGGTGGGCTGAACTGGAATGACCTGACTAAGGGTCAGGTAGGTGGTGATGGTTGCCGATATGACGCTTTCCAGGGCATAGTTCTAGCTGCTCAGTCAAATTATGTTCCAAATAGGGAAATCAGATCAAACAAAAATGATCCTAAATGGATGAACAATAGATTAAAATATCTGATTGGTCAAAAGAGAGGCATATATAAGCAAATCAAAAGAGGAGAGGGGCAATTAAGAAATTAATATATTCAGTTAGAGAGAGAAATAAAAAAGGGAATTAGAAAAGCAAAAAGAGATTATGAGGTTAAAGTTGCAAGAGAATCGAAGACTAACCCAAAAGGATTCTTTCAGGTATACAGAAGTAAGATCAGGGACAAGATAGGCCCACTCAAAAGTTCCTCGGGTCAGCTCACTGACAGTGATAAGGAAATGTGTAGAATTTTTAACACATACTTCCTCTCAGTTTTTACACAGGAGGATACCAGCGATATTCCAGAAATGATAAATTATGTAGAACAGGACGATAATAAACTGTGCACGATTAGGGTCACAAGTGACATGGTCCTTAGGCAAATAGATAAATTAAAACCTAACAAATCCCCAGGCCCTGATGAACTGTATGCAAGGGTTCTAAAGGAATGTAAAGAGGAGCTTAGCAAACCTTTGGCTAATCTTTTCAACATATCACTACAAACTGGCATGGTGCCAGATAAGTGGAAAATGGCAAATGTGATACCTATTTTCAAAGCAGGTGACAGGTCCTTAGCTTCGAACTATAGACCAATAAGCCTAACCTCCATAGTGGGAAAATTTATGGAATCAATAATTGCCGAGGCAGTTCGTAGCCACCTTGAAAAGCATAAATTAATCAACGAATCTCAGCATGGTTTTACAAAGGGGCGTTCCTGCCTTACGAATTTATTAACTTTTTTCACTAAGGTATTTGAGGAGGTAGATCATGGTAATGAATATGATATTGTGTATATGGACTTCAGTAAGGCTTTTGACAGGGTCCCACATCAGAGACTATTGAGGAAAATTAAGGCACATGGAATAGGAGGAGAAAATTTTTTCCTGGATAGAGGCATGGTTGACAAATAGGCAGCAGAGAGTTTGCATAAATAGGGAGAAATCAGAGTGGGGAAGCGTCACGAGCGGTGTTCCACAGGGGTCAGTGTTGGGCCCCCTGCTGTTCACAATCTACATAAACGACATAGATGAGGGCATAAAGAGCGACATCAGCAAGTTTGCCGATGACACCAAAATAGGCCGTCGAATTCATTCTGACGAGGACATTAGAGCACTCCAGGAAGATTTGAATAGACTGATGCAGTGGTCGGAGAAGTGGCAGATGCAGTTTAATATAGACAAATGCAAAGTTCTAAATGTTGGACAGGACAATAACCATGCCACATATAAACTAAATAATGTAGATCTTAATATTACGGATTGCGAAAAAGATTTAGGAGTTCTGGTTAGCAGTAATCTGAAACCAAGACAACAGTGCATAAGTGTTCGCAATAAAGCTAATAGAATCCTTGGCTTCATATCAAGAAGCATAAATAATAGGAGTCCTCAGGTTGTTCTTCAACTCTATACATCCTTGGTTAGGCCTCATTTAGATTATGCTGCACAGTTTTGGTCACCGTATTACAGAATGGATATAAATGCTCTGGAAAATGTACAAAGGAGGATGACAAAGTTGATCCCATGTATCAGAAACCTTCCCTATGAGGATAGACTAAGGGCCCTGAATCTGCACTCTCTAGAAAGACGTAGAATTAGGGGGGATATGATTGAGGTGTATAAATGGAAGACAGGAATAAATAAAGGGGATGTAAATAGTGTGCTGAAAATATCTAGCCTAGACAGGACTCGCAGCAATGGTTTTAAGTTGGAAAAATTCAGATTCAGGAAGGATATAGGAAAGTACTGGTTTGGTAATAGAGTTGTGGATGAGTGGAACAAACTCCCAAGTACAGTTATAGAGGCCAGAACGTTGTGTAGCTTTAAAAATAGGTTGGATAAATACATGAGTGGATGTGGGTGGGTGTGAGTTGGACCTGATAGCTTGTGCTACCAGGTCGGTTGCCGTGTTCCTCCCTTAAGTCAATGTGACCTGACCTGACTAGGTTGGGTGCATTGGCTTAAGCCGGTAGGAGACTTGGACCTGCCTCGCATGGGCCAGTAGGCCTTCTGCAGTGTTCCTTCGTTCTTATGTTCTTATGAGAATAAGCGACATCATAAGACTATCTCCTGCTAATTGTTTCACGTTTATTCACACCAGTAATAACTTCTCAACATCTTCGAGTACTGGTGATCTCATTTTTGTCAGTACATTTACCCCCTTTGCAACAACAGCTTCCTTGATTTCCTTTTTCTTGGCCATGATGAAAGATATGGTTGTACGGGATTTGTTATACATCCTGGCCAGTTCGCCCACACGTACGCCACTTTCATATTGCTCAATGATGTTTTTCTAAAATTCAATCGTATTTCTCACATTCTTTACCAAAGGCTTGGCACTAGGAGCTTCCTTTGGAGCCATGGTAGCTTATTTAGCACTTGCAAGCACTAAAATGAATGGAATATTATGAAATATTTCGTATGAACACATGAGGGGACCGTCGCTCACTGGTAAGCAATGGCACACTGGCTGGGAAGGGAGGCAGAGGCGGCTCAGATCTGTGAGTACGCGTCCAGGACGAAGGACGATTAGCGAGTTAACGG